>NW_028321890.1:8181818-8484848 GCF_036245765.1 Copidosoma floridanum | reverse complement strand
TCAAATTTTTACCACATTTAAAGGATGACAATATTAAAGCAATAATAATAACAAGTTAGGTTAGAATTCCAAGGCACTCTGCAAAAAGTTTTGGATCTGGAAAGCATCGTCTTGTAATATTACCATTGTTTGACGTTCCTCGACCTTGCAAAATCTGATTGACGCGTACATAAAAGTTTTCATAAATTTTTTTTTAATGATATTACTTTCCTTGTTTGCATCATTTAGAATAGGCGAATACTTAATTTATGATACATTGAAGGATATTTTGTAAACTAAGGGCTAACACTCAAAGTATAACGAAATTACTTCATTACATGTGCTGAAGAATTTGTTTAATACTTGCTGACAAAATTTGTTACCATAATATGCACTTAAAAAAAAATCAAACAGTCACACTAAATCAGTCAAGAATACTTTTCTTGTTTTTTGGAATATTCCAAAGTGAAAAATTCAATCGAGAGCGCTCAGCTAAATTTATTAAATACTCAAAGGATCTTAGTTCACAGTGCAGTAAGTATTGAGATTTTAATCCACTGCGCGAGGCTTTCAGGATTCGGGAAAAAGCCAGGAAGGATAACAAGAAGGGAAAAGCACAAAACACTTTGTAGAGAAATAAGAATTATTATTATTTGGAATAAACTGTCGTTATACCGTCTTTACACGCTGTTGTTACAATTAAGTCTTTACTGGCTAGAGACTAGCGATCAACTGAACTGGCCTGATGCGCAGCATCGGGGCTCGCGTATGCATAGTACATATATAATAGCAGAGATGGAGCTTTATACAAACTCTTATTCTAACACTCCCTTCAGTTTAATGGAGCGCCTATCTCTGAACGG
The DNA here is from genome assembly GCF_036245765.1 of Copidosoma floridanum. Taxonomy (NCBI): domain Eukaryota; kingdom Metazoa; phylum Arthropoda; class Insecta; order Hymenoptera; family Encyrtidae; genus Copidosoma; species Copidosoma floridanum. Next base: position 8,484,006 of record NW_028321890.1, on the reverse strand, counting down.
TTATAAGAAATAAGTAATATAAAAGTAATAAATAAAATGTATCAATGGGTCAGCCTTAATCTCGCTGTTTTTCGGGTCTTTGAAGTCTGCTCACTGATTGTTGTTACCTAAAACAGAATTCAAACCATAAGGATTAGATTCTTTTGATTAAACGAGATTCACTGTCATGTAGTTCTAACAGTCATTTAGTAATTTTGCAGTCATTTTCTCATGCAATTCAATCGGTAAAGCTTTAGTAAAAATGTCGGCAATCTGTTCTTTAGAGGCAATCCACTTGATTTCTATGAACCCATATTTAGCACATTCTTTCACATAATGTTCTCGCACTGATGACATGTGTCTGAGTTTAGTTCCTCCATAAGACTTAGCGCTGGCTTCGGCTGCTTTATTGTCACACCACACAGTCATAGGATAGAGTGCGATATTTAGCACTGCTGTCAAGGTGTTTCTTAGAGCCATGAGTTCTTGACATGCCTCACTCATAGCTATATATTCAGCTTGGCAGGTTGACAACGAGACGTAAGTTTGTTTATGCGTTCTCCAAGATACAGAGTCGCCAAATAGTTTTATGACGTATCCACTCGTCGTATGCGAATCTTTGCAGTCTGCGAAACTTGCGTCCGAATAAGCCGTCATGATTTCTGTGCTTCCTTTAAAAGTCAGTCCTTTCTTTCTAGTTCCATTGAGGTAACGGAAAACTCTCTTGACCATTTGTCTATCTTCTTCTGTGGGATTGATCTGATGTCTACTTAATACGTTCACTGCATAAGATATATCAGGTCGAACAGTGTTTGCTAAGTACAGCAAACTGCCGACTGCTTCTCGATATGGGAAATCTTCCAGCCTATTCACACTTTGCTCTTCTTTGTTTCCAGATTCTTCTCTGTCTCTTCGTTGCTGATTTATGACTTGTCTCGTCACCATAGGTGTCCTGCACTGTCGTGCATTGTCGAAACCAAATCTCTGCAGTATTTTGTTCGTATATTTGTCCTGTGTTAGACGAATGATTTGATTTCTTCTGTCTCTGTCGATTTGTATTCCCAGAAAATTATTTGCTTTCCCTAGATCTGTCATTTCGAATTCGGCTTTAAGCTTATCACTCACTTCTGTAAGTTTATTGACATCGTTGCTTGCCATCAGCATATCATCCACATACAAAATCAAAAATAGAAATTTGTTTTCACATCTCCATATGAAGAGACAAGGCTCACTTGGGTATTCCTGGAGTCCTATTTTTGTAGCAGTCTCTGAAAACCTCTCATACCAGCGTTTGGGACTTATTTTAAGACCGTACAGGGATCTTTCCAACTTGCACACTTTGGTTTTTCTTAACTCTTGGGCACACGGAACACCATCAGGTATTTCCATGTATATATCATCATTCAATGTACCATTCAAGAAGGCAGTCTTTACATCAAGCTGTCGTGTTTCCAAGTTATATTTGTTTATGACTGCCAGTAAAACTCGAATCACTGCTAGTCTTGAGACTGGAGCATAAGTTTCCATCAGATCATATTGATTTCTGTCTTTAAATCCACGGATCACTAACCTGGCTCTATATTTTATGTTTCCAGAGTTGTCTTCTTTCCTTTTCAGAACCCACCGGGAGTCAATTATATTTGGTTTTCTGCCTTTGCTATCACTCATTGGTTTATTTACAATTTTCCAAACAAAGTTGTCATTCATCGACTTCAGTTCCTCTTCTATTGCTTTCCGCCATTCTGTGTTGTTTTTGCTCTTCAGAGCATCTTGGTAGTTGGTTGGATCTTTGTAAATTTTTGCTAACAATGCATGATATACTTTATCCTGATTTAGATCCACAGAGCAGTCTTCTTCGTTAAAATTTTCCTGTCCAAATCTGATTTGATTATTTGAGTCATGGGGCACCTGCAGTCCTGTGAAACTGGTGTCATATATTAGCTTCTGTCCTTTCGCTGGTAGGAGCTCTTCCGTATTTCCTGAACCAGATGTTTTTGGCGGTCGTCCTCTCTTTCGTTTGACGATTTCTCCCTTCGTTTTTGTGCTTTCTTCCGTCTCTTCGTCGAACTTCAGGAGCCAGCTGTCGTTATCAACTGTCGTTGTAACTAATTCCCAATTCATTATATCGTTTTTCAGGTATCTGTCTTTGTATGCCAGTCGTTCATTGAATCTCACATCTTTGCTTTTATAAAATTTTCCGTCTTCAGGTTTCATCAGGATAAATCCTGTGTTTGTGTATCCCACTAGAACAATTCGTTGAGCTAACGGACTGAACTTCGGGCCGGAATTTCTTTGAATCTTCATGTATCCCAAGCACCCAAACCGTTTCAGTTGTTAGATATTGAGATTCTTATGCGGCGCAAATTTTACCAACGGAATTTCCATTCCATTCGACCTGTGAGGTGTTTGGTTGTAAGCATAAACTGCTGCACTCAGAGCCAAGTCCCACATGTTCTCTGGGAGACCGGAGTCGAACATGTAGACTCTTGTCTTCTTTGCGATTGTTTGGTTGAATCGTTCTGCCGTCCCATTGTGCTCCAGTGTATCCGGGCTAGCTAGCTGCAGTTCGGCCCCCAGTTCCTTTAAGACCTCTCAGGTATGGCCACCAGTGAATTCCGTACCTTGGACAGACCTAAGATAGCAGAACTTGGCGTCATACCCCAAGATGTTTCTGGCGCTCCGGACAAAATTTTCCAGGCAAATCCCTGTATCACTTTTAGCTTTCATTGGATATGCCATGGCCATTCTTAAGTAATCATCCACAAACACTGACACAAACTTGTAGCGTTTGGGGTATGAAGTTGGACTTATGGGACCCATGGTATCCGAATGAATAATTTGGAGGGGAGCGGTGGATCTCACTCTAACTGTCTTAGCCGGAAGTTTGTTGAATTTTGCCTTGGAGCATACATCACAATTAGCTATACTGTCATCAAATATAACTTTCTTCAGATCTTTGCAATTTGGAAATTTTTTCTGAAATGCCTTTAGATAAGCGAGGGAAGCATGCCCTAATCTCACTTGCCATAGGATGGCCTCGTTAATGGGGCTTGTTTTTTCAAGAGTTCTATAGCTGTCATTAATGGGTGTGTTGTACACGCTTATTTTATTGGGATTCAAAAGCTTACGGTCATTGACTGAGTTATCAAAGCAAGATCCTATGGAATGTAGTGCCAACGGATTTCCAATAGCTTCCTCTTGCTCGACATTTTTACTTAAGTCTCTGTCTTGTTCACTGTCTTTTGTTAAAGCTTTGCTTCGTGTATTATACCGAGGTTCACCCGAGCCATTCGTCACTAGATATGCATATTTCCTGTCAAATTTGTTTTTATCTTTATTGTGAACATTTAATTCAACAAGCCAGTATGGCTGTCGATAGACTCCTGTGACGAATGACTCGTTCAAAGTCGGGTCAAATATATCAATTTTGTTATTATCGAGATATATGGCCAGGCCTGAATCCACAAATTTTCTCAAAGAAAGTAAGTTTTCCGACAAGGATTCAGAGCAGATCACATTATTTAATGTCAGATCATGGTTATTATTTTTACCGACGATGGTGCCTTCTCCCTCCGTTTTCAAGTCTGCCAGAGGATTACTATTCGCGCACTTAATTTTGCTTGTTTTATTACAATTTAAGCTCCTAAATACTAGCCGAGAATTGACCAAGTGGTCGGTCGCTCCTGAGTCAGCGATGAATTTAACTAGATTGTAGTTGTCGGTCTTTAATTTATTTGCAGAACTTGAAAACAGCGAAGAGGCAATGTCGCTTTGCTTAAAAACAGTCTTACCTTTCTTGTCATTTGTGTTTCCACTCTGTCTTTTTGTTTTACTTTCATTTTTACTAGTTTCGTGACTCTCTCTTTTCTGTCTTTTGTTTTGGTTGTTATTTTCACTGTCATGCTCCCTTTTTCCCTTTTTATTTGTCGAATTTTTAGATCCTTGTCCGTCTTTGTTTTCCCGTCTTTTGAAGTCCCAATTTAAATTTTTCTTCTCACCTGATTTGGCAGCCCTGCAATTTTTCTTATGCTCCATGAGGTTCCGTTGAAGCCTTCCGCAGGAGTAGCACTTTCTCATTCCTGCGTCGACCGGGCAGTTATAGGAGTGGTGCCCGTAGTCATCGCACCGATAACACCGTTCGTTATCGTGGGTTGAGTTGGGCTGGTGCACCCTTAGCGCTGTTGCAGGCGCAGTTTCCCCAGCAGCTCCGGTCCTCTGTCGTCCCGACTCTGTCTTTAAAAAGAAAGATTTCAAACGGTCATAAGTCATCCTTTTTCCTTGCGCATCTTCAATCACAGCGTCGAGGGTTTCAATCTGCGCTACGTTATTAACGACGGTATTATAGAATGCGTCACGTATTTCTTCTTCTGACAAGGGTTGTTTTCCCTGTAAATTTTCGTAGCTTCTAAGAAGCTCTTCAAATTTATCAACGAAATCAGACCCTGTCATTTTATTTGGGAAATACCGAAAAGTATACAGTTTTTGCCTGATTTCATTTGACGATAAGTTTGACTCGTTTCTTTTGATTTCTTTCAATTTATTTAGCAGTTCTTTAAGATCGGAATAATGAGCAGTCTTTAGATGGTAAAAGTCATCAATGTGATTGATTATAATATGTCGTACCCTTTCTTTGTGATTATCTAATTCTTTGGCAGACAGAAATGTGGGAAACTCAACGGTATCATCCAAGACGTACAGTAGTTTCTTAATTTTTAATTCTGAAAATAATTTATCGAGAAACAATTCTATCTTTGTTTTAGGGGTTAATTTATAATCATAACGGGACGGTGAATCCTTGTTTAACAGTTCGAGTTGGAACCTTTCACTCCAATCAAGATCAGTCGTTCTGTCATGCAGTACTCGATTTAGGGTTCTTTCCGAGAGTGGATCAATTTTGTGTTTACGATTTACGTGCTCGGCCCATAACTTATTGAGATTTTGATTTGGTAAAGGTATTGCAGTAGAGTTTAGCGCGTCTACTCCAAAATTTGATTGATCTACCTCTTGAGCTGTCATAAAGTGTTCCAGTCGTTCGGACAACCTGGAAATTGTCGCCACTGCCTCTTCTAAGGCCCTTATACGGGCAACGGCCTCAGTCGTGGTCTGTACAGCACTCTGGTGCTCCGCCCTCTGCCGTTCTTCAAGCCAGCCAATCCGACGTCTCAGGCTGTCCCTTTCTTCCACGGCCGCACTTCTTCTAACTAAAAGTTCATTTTTATCAATTGCCTGTCTTGAGTAGTTATTGATAACTTGTCTTTGAGTGACCAGTTTATCTTTTTCTCTGTCGTAATTAAAATGAACGTTTTCATTCTTTATTATTTTCGGCTTTCCCGAGATAGTTGAACTCGTTGATTTCTCTTTTGGAACTCTGTCACGATAATTTCCGAAATGCATTTCGTCAAAACTCTCATCGTCCGTCCTTTTATCAGTCAGAAGCTCAGTCTTTTGCAGTTCCGTCGGTAAAACAGTGCTTTCTTTGAATACCCGGGCGAGAAATCAAGCGCGTCCAAAAATTTTGGGACTTGCGAATTTTCAGTCCTTTTTGCAGACAGGGATACAACGCCGCCAGAGTTTCTAATTGTTCGCGATATTTTGTCAAACTCTGAGGGCTTAAAGTTACCCTTCGAGATGGCTGCGATCGATTCTTTCTTATTTGCAAATAGAATTAATCCGTCTTCTAATCTCACAGATAAATCTCTTACGAGATCTTCTCCGCAAAAATCCACACCGAGTTGGAAAAGTCGCATATACGCGTCAATTACATCTTCATCTAAAATAAAGTCGTCATTACGTAAGTTTACCTGTTTATTTCCAAGAAGGGATACAACTGGAAATGTACAGGTGTGCGTAAACAACGAGACACAGTTGTTCATGCACACTGCACACGTTACCACTTTGCGCGCGAAGCGCAAGCAGGTTGGGCCGCCCCTTCCCCACGCACACGTAAACTGTAGAACACATACAGTCCGGCACGCCGGGATGTAATTAAAGGAAGAAAAGATGGCGCATGAGCTGCTCGTACATGCACACACATATGTGAACACAACACATGCGCGCGCACTACGGGACTACAAAGAGGAAAGAAACGAGCCGACCGCCATGATTGCGCCGCGGTGACGGCGTTCTGGCACACAGGTGTGACCAGGCGTCCCCAGCCCCAACCCGGCGCCTCGGCCGGCCGCGACAGCAACCACGGACAGCGCCGCCAATCCGTCCGTGCGCTCGCTCACCTCCTCTTCCAGGGCTAGGCACAGCCAAAAGGCAACGAATTTTAAGCACGAAAAATGACTGCCCCCTTAACACAATTACAATGCAGGACTCACTAATACCTTGGCATGCTGCGTCCTTCATGATCCTTCCTCTTCCCTCCTGTCCTTGTATCCTCGTCTCCGGTGACACAGCTCGTGCCTCATCCACGCCTTCCGCCGCACCTTCTAACCCAGTTGGGGCCACCTCGCTGTCGTTGGCCGATGTCTCGCCGTCATTCACTCGCACCTCTACCTCGACCCCGATCTCATTTACTGGCACCTCTGCTTCGAGCCCAATCTCATTTACTGGCACTTCTGCCTCAAACCCAATCTTATTTACTGGCACGTTGCTTTCTTCACTTTCACTCATTTTAGTAGTTGCTAGATGGAAAAGAGAAAAACGCCTCAATCCCGGCGCAAGTCCCTTATCACAAAGAAAAGCCCCGCGCAGTGGAAGCGTGCCTGGGCCCATAACCTATTGAGATTTTAATCCACTGCGCGAGGCTTTCAGGATTCGGGAAAAAGCCAGAAAGGACAACAAGAAGGGAAAAGCACTAAACACTTTGTAGAGAAATCAGAATTATTATTATTTGGAATAAACTGTCGTTATACCGTCTTTACAAGCTGTTGTTATAATTAAGTCTTTACTGGCTAGAGACTAGCGATCAACTGAACTGGCCTGATGCGCAGCATCGGGGCTCGCGTATGCATAGTACATATACAATAGCAGAGATGGCGCTTTATACAAACTTTTACTCTAACAGTAAGCTTAGCCCATGTTTGAGTGACGATTCTCTGGGAGTAAGATCGTTATGAAAGTTTTTAAATTGATGGCTTCTAATGAAACATATTGAGCAGGTTGAAAATGACTTATTAACAACTATGGAGTTCAGAGCTTTCCCATCAAGCATAGTTTCAAAAACAGAATAACTCATTTTTACTGATTTTCCGTTTGTCATCGAGAATTTGTGAGATTTCAGCTTCTGTATCTTGTTTTTTAATCGAAAATACTCTCAAACTAATGTTTTTAGATCTTTTTTTCAGTTGCCAATCGTAATGGTCTGCAAAATCTGTAGCTTTGTGGTGTTGGACTTAACCAAAAAATATCTGAATACAGAAATAGAAAAAATTGATTGTACTTTTAAGATTTGGAATTATAATCTTAATAAGGCCTTTCACAAGGCCTAAAGAAATCTGAATTTATATTTTCTTCTAACATGGAATAAAAACAAAATCAAAAATAAATGGTACAGACAAAATGGAGGCAAGATTGTTAGTGTATGTAAAAAAAAAAAAAATCTACCAAGGTCTTGCAAAACTGTTTTGCTTTATCGTACAAAATTGTAATCATAAGATTAAAAAAATGTTATTTTTAATATTTATTTATCTTACTGCTTCAAAATATTTTAAATTAGAGTAACCAACAATTTTATTGATGTGACCACTCTTTGTTTAGTGTGTACTTGCACTGAATTGATTAGTAGTTGTCAACTTAATAAATAAGTTGATAGTAGAGCACGGATTTCATGCAGTCTGAAAATTATTTCTTCTATTTCATCTTATGACAGCCATTATAAAAATTGTATCAAAAAATTTTTTTTTAAAGTTTATAGGGGTGTCGGTATACTATGTTGTATTACATGATTTAAAATTATGTACCAACAAACGTACAATAAAACAAAACTACAAAAAATTTTAGTACAACTTAACCTTTATCAGTTGTACATTTCAACTATTTAATAAGACAGCTGCTAACAAGAAAAGAATACTGAACTTGTAGATTATCATTTGATTGATTTTCATATCTTTGATGACGAGTGTTGTGCCCTGATGAGCTATCGAAACCACGGTTACATGATGCTCTAAGTTCTATAAAATATCTCTTTGCCAATCTAAAGCTACATAGTAACATAAGCGCTTACCAGATTTATTCAATATACTTTGCAACAGTGCATAGATCTCTACTTCAGAAATGCTGTAATCTTTTGGTTTGCATTTTTCTATGGTAAGACCTAATTTATCGTAACTTGGGTAAATATGACTTCTATGCTGTTAAACATCATTCACTAATGCTCAATATCTTTTTTAACTATAATCGTGTTTAATATAAAATACTAATGCGGATTCATTTGAGTGCATTTTTTTATTTTGTACCTCAGGAAAAATTTTTCATTTATCTTCAGCTACAATATCATCATTGTGTGTCTTCGCTTGTGTTGAAGCCAACTCCAATACTGATATATTGTTTTTAGCCACTAAAGCAATTAAATGCTCGTCAATGTAAGGTCATTCGGAATGCACCTTCATTGCTTCTTTGTTTTCGGCCGGTTTCGATGCTTAGTTTTGATATTTTTGGAGGCCATCCTCACGGAAAGACCTTTTTTATTAAAATTCCCTACCACAAGCAGTTATGAGTTTTTCAGTATGTGGTAAGGATATAACCCGTACTACGACAACGAGTCAGAATTATGTCAGTGTCTGGTAGGTGTTTTTCGCCTACCAATTTTCTTCCAGCAATGCAAATTAGAGCATGTGCAGAAAAGTCTTTCAGCTCTTGTGCTACATTAGTGTAAGTATATATATGTACGTTCTTGCTTTGTTGATACACTTTTGTAAGTTAGCACATTATGTACGTACTTTTTAGTACACCAGATTGTGTTGACTATATCCACTTATTACAATGACTTATAATGAAAGTTGAGTAAATAAAGAAAAAGATTTACGTTTGCTCATAATCAACTACCCCTCACGCAATTAAAGAAAGGAATAACGCACGATAATGTACTGTCACGTGTGTGTATATATAGATATATACACACACATATATATATATATATATATATATATATATATATATATATACATATACTATGTATAATAGTTGGTGAATTTAACGTACTGCTCACTCTCTGCGCATGCGACTGATTTTTCAAAGCTACCGTACCGTTGGTAAGCGAAAAACACCTACCGCAGCCACTGAATACGCATACTTAGTATGGATTTTGTTGTGACTAACGTGGGGCTAGAAATTTCAATTACTAGACTGGCGTAAAAAGTTACTGATCTGACATTAATTCAATCTAGTTAGTTAATTACTTGATGTTAAAAATCGTGGTTGAGGATTCTCAACGATAAAGGTCTTTCCATGCTCCTTTACTCCTTGTACTCATTGTCCGTTGTGATATTTATTGATATTCACACTGGCTAGAGGCCTATATCAAATACTCATATTCCACATGTATTGTATTTACTCAAGCAAAAATAATAAATGACATCTATCAGACACAGTTTCAATACGTAGACCGTCTCAAATTAGTTTTATAAGTGTGACAAGTAGTTTTAGTTTAGATAATTAGTTTATAGTCTAAAATTCGTCAATAAAGAAAGCCTCTATGTTAAGTCAGAATCCGTCAGAAACTAAAAAGATAATTTGCCTGTGGGACTACTGAGGAACGACAAATTTACTATTTATGACAGCCTTTTACGTCAATTTTAAGTGGTCTTGATGCAATTTTAATTTAGTAGTATATTATAAAAATTTCTACGAATATTATTTTATTTATTTCTCGCTCAGTTAGGGAGGTTTGTAAGGAAGTCAAAAGCAGCATATATTTTGATTCAGATATATGTCGAGAGTTTCAGTAATATCTGTTTTAAATAACGTTATCACAAGTGTTTGCTTACTTATAAAGCTACTGACAAACATGTGTGAACGAATTAAGAATTAAATACGATACTACTAGCGTGGCGTCAGTTTCGGTGTATGGTTGTAGGCAAAAAATTTATTATTAAATAATATAGTTTTAACAGTGTACTGTAATATCTAATGTACACTTAATTATTTAATATCGGTTTTATTAGATATTGAAAAACTGATTTACTAAAAGTTTTTTTGCATTAAATGACATAAATAATTGAATAAATAACAAAACTGTTTTTTGGCTTGATGATCCTAATTAAACCATTATACTCACGTACCGTAAGTAATAAATACAGTGGATTTATTTAAAGTAGTAGAACATGCATGATCCTTAGCTTTTTGTTAAGGAATCGAGAGAGAAAGCACGAGAACCGAAGCAAGAATACATAGTATGTGTTAATTAGGTCATAGTGGACTGTAATATGAATTTGAAACTTTTATAAGCTAAACTATTAAATACATTTATCGGAAAAAAAAGTAACTTGTGTTTTCACATTAATCTATTCTTAATATTTATGTGTTACGTCTCGAACCTTCGATAATATGGATAGACTCGATAATATGGCAACCTACCCTACATGTATGTACCGCTTTTTTAACAAAAATGTACCTGTGCATAATTCTCTGATTATTCCCAATACTTGATTATACTGATACCACTTACGATGTATTGGAAAAAGATCGAATTCATGCAGCATTACATTCTCTGGTAAAACTTACAACATTATTCGCTTATATCCGAAATTAAACTTTTTTTTTATATCTCACGACAAAATTTATTATAACGAGACTTCATTAACTTACAAGTCAACTGATAAATAAAACATAAAATGGTATTAAAGTCACAGTAATACTTAAAGTATTTGAATGTAACTTAGGAAAATGCGGGAACACTTTATGTATACAATCATTAAGGCCTATGACATGAAATAATATTAGAGTCATAGCCCCAGGCATATGAAATATATAGAAGTAGCCAGTGTTTTAGCTTCGAGAGAGATCCAATCAGACCCAACGTGTGAGAGACATAGGCTAACTGTGGGTATTACTGGCACTGCTCCAATTACTGGCAGTCAATAGAATTAAGAACATACAAAATTATTTTATACTGATGAATATGCAAAAAAAATTTTGTCGTAAAGAAGATAACTGCATAAATATTATTCAATCACGTATCAGTGTAAAACATAAGTTTAAATTATTTCATCATTGATAACACAGACGGGTGTGTAATTCTCTCTCAAAAAAATTTAGTTTTACAGCAAAAAGCGACTTGCTTTCAATAGTATTTTTATTAACAAATATGGCAAAATCATACAAGAAACAATTTACTGAATAAAAAAAATCTTAATTTTTCGATAAATGCAATGATGATTAATTTTTAATGTTTTTTCTCTTTTCAATGTTGATGCCAGTATTTAAGTCAATATTTGTCGCTATTGTTGAATTACTGCCAGTAGTTTGGTAAGGTACAGCCAAATAACCTAACAAAGTCATCAACCACTAAAGCCTCTTGTTCAGTATTTGTCTTGGCCTTCTGAAGATATTTTTCAATCAGTAAACAAAAAGGAGAGTATGACTACAACTCTATCAGTTATATCAGGTCCTTTGTGGCAAGAAATCAGTGAAGAAAAAGAAAAGATAAAGTTGTTAAATTGAAAACAGCAGCAGAAAAAAAATGAGATTAGAGAAAAGAAAAATGTTACAAACGAAAAAAAAAAAGGACAAACTAATCAAGCAAAAAATAATTTTTTAAAACAACAAACTAGAATCGAAAGAGAAAATGCCAAACTTGTTGCACACTAAAAAAAAAATTAATTAAATTGAATAAAAAAATGAAGCCCAAGAAGAAATTTTAGTGAAGATAAGGTTAGAAAAAGATTTGAAGAACCAAATAAGTGAATTGCAAACAAAATCAAAACACATTGATAGCTAAATCTTTTTATTTTTTTTTCAATAATAATAGATTATATTAAACTAGGTAAATTTTACTGTCATTTCACGAGATAAGGGCCAAAAAATTATATTTGGCAGTATTACACGGCCAGTAATTTAAATTTAGACAGTACTGGGGGGCCAGTAATACGTGCATGGTTTCAGTAATAAGAGCACGTTGACTATTCGCAAAAATATTTATTATTAATAAAATGATCTTATTTATGTCCATTTAAAATACCATTTATTGTTTTTTATTTAATAAAGTTAATAATTAAAAAAAAAATGTTTGAGATTGATACATTTTTTATTTTGCATACCATACATGAAAGTAGCCTTAGTCAAAAAAGTGCCAGTAATACCCACAGTTACCCTACGTAGCTAAGTATCTCATTCACTGATTCCCTTCGAGTTTCAATTATCTCGGTAAAATATACAGCGTCACCTTACTGTTTGTACATTTTCAAAGTTGTAATTTTATTATTTTACATACTCTTGCCTAAACGGTTTTCAAGTTTTCAATAATAATTATTATTAATTTGTTTAACTAGTTTTAGATTCATGAAATACGATGAGCCGTGAACAACCTTATAATTTAAACAATGAAGATTGAAAATTTTAATTACCACTGAAGAACTTGGTTTGCACTTGGTACTCCATTGAAGCTGTGCAAGAATTTTTATGTAAGAAATCTACATCAAATCAGTGTTAAATCTGCATAAGGATTTTTATAAATCTGTCTTGTTGAATTTCAAAGTAAAGATACTAACTATTTTCACATAATATTTATACGTAAACATCATGCTCAAATCTGTTTTATTCAAGGATGATCAATTTTATTTCATAATTCAGTGATCATGCATTCTCTTGCTCCTTTGACAAATAAAATTATAACCATAAAGACACATTATAGCCATAAAGCCAAATAAAATGAAAACCAAACTATATTATAGCTATGCTCTCAAAAACTCGAAAATTCTCATTTTCCTAATTTCATTTAATAATGACAACGTTAAATTTTGATGCACGATTTTAATTAAGAATTTAGAGTCAAACTTATAAGTTCCTTTTATACGTAATAGTCATATAGTGGAAAATGTGATACAATTTTCATGTATGTTTCAAAGTGTGTGTATGTGCTACGTGTTCATGCCAGCCTACAGATGGCAGCATACGCCTCTAACTACTGTCGGTATGTTGGGGATCGGGTGTAAGGGAAGGGTATACCTATAGATTGAGTAGTCTGCGCTGATGCTCGTTTTATGCATGTGTGCGTGCGTTTTTGTTTGTCTGCTCGCGGCGGTTGATAGCGTCCTTTTTTCTCTCTCTCTCCTGCGTCTGTACTTTGACGCTTTGTTCGCACGAGATGAGCTCGCTGACTCTCTTCGCTCAGACCCGTTGAGCTGTTCGCACGTTCGTGAAATGAAAACGCGCGTGCATCTTGTCGACGACAGTGTGTTTGTGTGTATGATTCTCAATATGAGATAGATACCTTCAGTGTTTAATGCTCCTCTTTACGTTCTTTGTAAAGTAGTGTGCTCAATATTGACATGATTAAATAAATACGTTTTATAAGTTTATACACACATCAAGATTTCTTTTGTGCACTGCCCACTAGTACCTAGTGGCCTACCTCTCCAAGACATTCAATCCCAAACAATGTATAATTTGGACTTAAAATATGCAGTGGGAAAGCAAATGCAGAATTCAATAAAAATTATGACTATAACCGACATATTCGATCAGCTATTGTAAATATGAAAAAACTAACTTTATATTCGTGATCAGCGACCCAAAAAATCCCCTTGTCAGTAATTTCAAGGGAATCCTATAAAAAATCTGAATTTTCTATCCAATTTTAAATTTTTTAAATAATTTTTTCAATTTCGGTCAGCCATTTTAGATTAGCCAATACAAATTTTTAAAAACTTATTTTGTATTTTTGATCAGTGACCCAAAAAATAACATTATCAGTCAATTTAAGGGAGCCCTACAAAAAATCTAAATTATGTAACTATTTATTAATTTTTAAAGTAATTTTTCAATTTTGGTCAGCCACATTGAATCGACCATTTCGAATTAAAAAAAACTAACTTGATATTCGTGATCAGCGACCCCACAAACCCCCTTATTTGTAATTTCCAGGAAATCCTACGAAAAATCTGAGTTTTGCAACTAATTTTTAATTTTTAAAGTAATTTTTTAAAAGCTTATAATAAATTATATCTTCTTAAAACACCATTTTACTATTAGCTATAGTTTTACTATATATCTAGTCTAACTATCTGTAAGGTTAAGAAATAATCAAAATGACATCTTCATTCTGTCTTGAGATTTACGATTTTGATACAAAAAAAAAGCAAATTCTCCCACTGATGGCGCCAGGCATCGAACGCCAAGATTGAGCGATAAAGTTAGGCTGCCGTAGGTAGCGATAGGTGAGGCATAGGCAGTCGTTAGTGTCAGTGTCTGGCATCGCAACTCTTGGTACTTGACGAGGTGCTTAGGGAGAAGCGAGATGACGAAGCTGGAGTCAACCATGAAGCGTGTCCAGGACTTACGGTCGTTAACATGTAGGTGGTTTTTTGTATGGTCGTTGTTGCCTACCTCTGATGCCTGAGTCGGAGGAGGCCTTACCCTTTTCACGACGGTGATAAGAAAAAATAAGGCGAGTGGCACCCTCATGTGCCTGTTTCAAATTTTTGGTGGAAGCAACACCAGTCTAAATGGTCTGACGGCGTTTGTGATTGGCTACGCCACTCTCTTCCTCGAGATCTTGACCTGCCTCTATCTTTCTACTGCTGCTTGGTTACCATAAATGGGTGAGCAGTTTCTTTATCTCAGTCAATTCATGTGTGAGACTATCGCCAGCGGCTACTACCGTGCCTTGGGTGGCGTTAACGGTGTTGGTCAAAGGAGCTGGCGTTGGGTGGGTGCCGATGAAATCAACGCGTGGAAAGGTCTCTTGCAGCTCGTTGGCCATGGCGCTGAGCTTATCAAGGGAAGCTGCCTTCATGATGTGGAGCATGCAAGTGATCTGTGGAGGGAGAAGATCAGGCCACCAGATCAGGTTCTCCTGCATGGGAGGCACGGGACTCTGCTGCTGCTCTGACATCGACAGAGTCAGCTGTTGCTCCATGGCTGTTGGCATAGGCACGACCAGCTGTAAAGTCATTGTCAGCTGGATAAGCGCGTCTTGCTCCACCTGCTCTAGCTCCTGCACGGTTGCCAGGTCTCGAAGTTATTCCTCTTCTTCTCTCCACCGTATTGGAGAGCGTATTATTTTTCGAATGACGTAGCTTCTTCGTTCGAGTCACCTTGGATGGTGGGGACTGACGTGCCTACACCAGCAACGTACGTTTTAATTAGGTGAGGCACAGAGGGAGGTGAGTGTGCGGCCTTTTACGTGCAACGGACGAGTCACGTGAATACGCAGGCATAGTGCTCGTGCACATGAGCTAGAAAGACGCGACCAACGCGCTTGAGGTTGTGTTGCTCAGCACGTGGTCCTCGCATCGGTGGGCGGAAACGGTGCACCTCTCTGTCCTATACTAAAAACGTCGATGCAAGGGAGGTAGGCGAGGTTAGGACGCACTGACTCTCACGAGGGTACAAATGTCCAGGTATCGGCACAAATGTCCAGGTGCACGCGTGTCACTTTTTCCTTTTCTTGTAACGTTTTGTCTGAGACTCTAAGCATACTTTTCACCTAGAACTGTCACTGCACTTCTTACCTCGTGGTGTAAAATTGCGTTTTCTCACCCTGTGACACGTAGAGTGTCCTGCCAGGGTGGTCCCGAAGCTACGCTCAAAGACCCTTAATTTACTCACCCTGGTCACACTAGAAACGATGCAAATGGCACTGTACCTGAAACGCCAAAACATCCCCGCTTAACGATGCTCGCGGCTCAGCCAAACCCAGCTCAGCTCCTGGAGACTCTCACCTAGAGGAGGTCCTGTCAGGGGTTGCCCGTCGGGAACCAAGCTACTTGCTAGGGAGAAACGATCGGCGTTACCTGAAAATGACGTTGTTGGAAAAGGGCATGTACTGGATGTATAAGAAAAAGGCAAAGGCGGACTTATTCTCGATAATAAGAATGACTTTCTTTGAACGCCAGGAACACATATATTACAGGCCCAGAGATCTCGGCACTATCCAACGCAACGCACGTGGCACGACGATCATTCTTCTCTCTCTATCTCTTTCAATCATGTCACGTCATGCTGTAACACTATTTTACATGCTTGCTGTGGTTAGTGTATTAATAATGTAAATAATCTGTTGATCTGTCGTAGGCGCTTCCACGACAGCTGCCTTCTTGAATATAAGCCTACAGATATTTATTTTCTAGGTTATTCCAAGCTATGCTCCGTGCAGACCCACACATCTCCTCCCTGTCTTAAAGGTTTTGACTCTGCATCATCTTTCACCACCCCACTACCAGGCAAGGGGATTCAATCTCTACGATCTCCATTGTCTATGCAAATTAACAAAGCGGCTCGTACTGACTCACTGCCAGTCCTCGAACAAGAGGTCGATCACAGCAAAATCTGCCTTTACTCAGAAAACATGACAAGCCATGGTTTAGAGGATCCACTTGTATGGTTCCAACAATACACGGCTACATATGCTGCAGACATGATAGAGCTCAAAGTGATGCAAAAGTCTCTTAACTCCCGTATCACAGTGGCCGAGAAAAATTTAACCGGGGTTCCTCAGTGGCTGGAGGAGGTGGAAAAAACCTTGGTGGTGAGCACTACGCCTACTCAAACTCTAGACAAATCCGTTAATAATGATCGTTGCAAGGTTTTATTTACAGGCATCTCTGCTAATCTAACCAGGTATCATCGCAATTTGCTCAATAAACTTTTGTTAACTCTTGACTTGCAGGATATGGCTCCTCAGGTCATATTTATACGAGATTGGGCCCCAAAGAAACCTAATGTTTCTTTTGATCAGACCTCCACTCTATCCTTAAAAGCAGTTATACTTGAAGTATCATAGCCAATCACCAGAAATCAACTTATTCGCGAGGCATACAAACTAGCGGGTAAAAATAGCACCACAGTCTTCAGCACTGGTGGAGAGGGCAAACTATATCTGTGTCCCTTCTAGCCCAAGCCGATACATGATCTCCTATCGAAGGCAATAACCACTGCCAGAAACCTTAAGTATGCATGTCTTATTGTCCGAGACTGTCAAGTTAACATGCACCATACAACGAATTCTCTACTTATCCACATACCCACCGAGTCCACACTAACTAATATTTCTGCTTATACACCCACAATACCTCCACAATGAAATTTAACGCCCCATCCAACCTCTTCAGATAATTTATCAAATATAGTAATTGGTCATGTAAACATTAATAGATTGAAAACAAATTTCTCCATCCTAGGAGATAAACTTCTTCACCAAAATTATACTGCCTTCAGTGTCACCGAAACTTTCGTAAACCACACGGAGAAAGAGTTGGTGGAGGTGCTGTGCACGTAGTAATACAGCAGCGTTCTCTCACATTGGTTTCAGTGCTTTCCTACGTTTCGGAGAGCACCTCTCCCATAGCGTACCGTAGCTGCCCTCAAAAGTGGGAGAGCTACTGCCCCACTCATGCAGTAGCGCTGTTGCCCCGTATGGTGCAGTTACTGTACTAAATATCTGAGACAAAGGCTTTCATATCGACTGAGAGAGCTGATCACTTTAATATAGCTCTCCTTTGAGTGCAACAATACCTGATGCATAAAACTTTTGGTTATTATTTTGACAAAGATGGAAAGAAG
The DNA here is from genome assembly GCF_036245765.1 of Copidosoma floridanum. Classification (NCBI taxonomy): domain Eukaryota; kingdom Metazoa; phylum Arthropoda; class Insecta; order Hymenoptera; family Encyrtidae; genus Copidosoma; species Copidosoma floridanum. The sequence continues at coordinate 8,466,360 of NW_028321890.1, read as the reverse complement.
CAGCTTATGTGTTTATTTATGTGTGCATGTAAGCAGTTTATCAAAATACATCAGAATCACAAATCATTCTGGTAATATATGAATGAGAAATCGGTTGTCTTTAGAAAAGGTGTAAAAAGCCTGTATATTTAAGTTCATGATGGGTGCAGTATAAGTATATGTTTTTCAACAATTATGACGTGGATATATCTGTATACAGAATATAAAAATGAAATGGCATGTGACTGCCTTAAAAATACAAATACAGGTTATAGACATGTTACAACTGAAAAATTCTATAAAAATGCAAAATTTGAACTATCATGTGTACATGAGTAGGTATGTTTTAGGTTTTGTGTATTGTGAGAAATTAGAAAAGTGTTGTTGACTCTTCAAAACCTCTTTCAAAAGAGAAATCAAATTTTAGGTTGCTGACATAATTTATCAAAATTCCAATTCCATTTGAATTTTTTTTCTAAGCTTCTTACAAATACAACAAGAAAGAAAACAGCAGTTTTAAATCCATCACTCAAAAAAAGAAAATGTACAAGTGACTTGGATGCTCAGAAAAAAAGTTAAATTTAGATGGTACCAGACAGTTTGCAAGAGTTTTAAGCTTTAAAACCCTGAACGAGTTTAATTTGTACTTTCCTTAAATTTTTCTCTTTATATACCCTTTATATACCCTATACCATGATCTTTTAAAATCGAAAGGCCAGTGTGTGACATGTACAGAAAGAAAGATTTACCATCTATTAAAATTGAACCAGTTCAGGGATTGAAAATTCAAAATTTTAGCATGCGATCATTACCACCTAAACCGAACTTTTTTCCTGAGCATCCAATTCACTAGTACAATTAATTTTTTGGAGTAAAAATTCATTCTGAACAACTGTCATTTTTTGTGGTTTTTGGCTGGGAGGCCAAGTATAACAGTATGCAAGAGTCAAAATTATATTTGTAAAAATACGCTGTAGATAAATACAAGAAAAAAATTATTTAGATTTTATAAAATGATTTAAAATGAACCAGCACTACATAAAAAATAATTTAGTAAAGTTTTAAATCTACTTTAAAATTTGAGTGTACGTGTATTATTTACATACATACATTAATATAATTTGCACAAAAAAAAAATTAAAGAACTATCTCGTGTGTGTAGAGAAAGAGAGAGAGAAAGAGAGAGAAATGTATACACCATGAGTTTATAGTTCAGTTATATGTATACACAATATAAGTATCTATGCACCGAGCAACTCTCCCAATAGTGAGAGCGTATGTATCACATAACGTATAGTAGAGTTACTTTACCACTCCTTACATAGCAGAAGCACTCTCACTAAGCTGGCGCTGCTACCGTACCAAAAGTGGGAGCGTAGCTTTCCCACAACGAAGAGTCTCTAGTCAACGCCAACGGAGCTCTGCGCTCTGCGTGGTTCGTGCAGCAGCCATCTGTTATGAGATAGCACCTCTCCCAACTCTTTCTCTGTGCATCTGGATAACAGTACTGTGGTCTCTTTTGACGGCTACACAATTCATAGTAACGATAGGAAGGGTAAAGATGGTGGAGGTGTAGCCAGATATGTCAATGCTGCTATTAAACTTAAGAGTTTATCTTACTTATATTCCACCTTTGACAATACACCAGAATTTTTAATACTCGAGCTCTCGCACGGTGCACACAAATTACTATACGCTACGGTATACAGACGTCTAATTCGGCCTATCGGATAATATTCTCCAATAAGCTTATAGAACATTTAGCCACGTACCTTTTTGTAATAGGAATCGGTGATTTTAATATCAATGTCCCTAGCAACTCCCACGCAACTAAGTATCTGATGAACACTGTCAATTCTTGCAACCTACATCTGATCCCATCCAAGTCTACTCACCATGCAATTCGTCGTGGAAATTTGGTGTACACATGGTTGGGTCACACGTTTATCAATGACCCTTTATACGTTGTAAATTACTTCAAGTCAGGTACTCCTTTTGCGGCTAGTCACGACTGGAGGGAGGCCCAACTAAATTACCCCACAATAAGAACCCCAACAACAACCGTCAAAATTGTTCATTTTCTCTCCAGAGTTGATCAAATGGATTTCATCAGCTCTTTGACAGTCCAGTCTCAATGTATTCTTATCTACATTTCGTATTTTTAGATCCGTGGTAAGATCTGCTCTAGATTGCGCAAAGAACAACTATTTCTCTCAACAGCTTCAAAACTCTCACAAATCCAAGGACCTTTGGCGAGTTTTACGCTGAATGCGTATTTCAAGTTGGAAGTGACGCTCACCCAGAATTTCTCTAGCGGCTCACCCAAGGTATTGATTCGACTGTTCACGCGGTTTGGGTGGGCAGTTCACCCAAGACAGGGAAGCAGCAGTAGCAAGACTTTGGGTGAGCAGACGCCGCAGTTTTTGATTGAATAGTTTAATTAAAACACAATTTACTACTTGTACACGTAAATAACTTTCCTAATCATCATGTATAGTTATATACATACTGGTTTATTTTAATGGGAGACATGCAAGATATGTGAATAACATATTTGGTATGCATAAATAAATCATATACAAACTTTTTTAAGGCAACTAGGCTGTACGCTCGATAAAATCAAACTGTGAAAATATGTTAAAATACAATTTACAAACTATGCACTGTAAAATAATCGTTAAGAAAAGTAGAAAATGTTTACATAGGAAAATAATTAGGTTACACAAACAATTTTTTTTCCACATATTCTAGGTGTTAAAAATGATTTTTTACTTGCTTTGAACCGCTTAGAACTTTTTTTTAATTTGTATGGAACTGATGTTCTTTCGTTAATTTTTTAATATTATAAGATCCATAAATTGCATACATTAATACTTACGTACCTAAAACCTTTTTTTCTGCATATTAAAAGTGAATCAGACATAATTCCTATAGTAAAAATGCTTATGTTCATGATAAATAATATCTTTAAAATTGTTTATTACAAAGTTTTTATTTACCAAGGATTAAACAAAATTAGAATTACCCAAAGAATTTTGTCATAACATAATGTTACCAACCACTCTATTCTCACGGCTAAATATCCTAAAGCTTGAAAGTCTACCTTGATAATACCTATAGCTAAATCAAAATCTCCGACGTCTGTCTCAGATACTCGACTGATCGCCCAAACCTCTCAATTGGGTTGTGACGATTTGACTCTGACATGGTTTTTCTCCTACTTGATCGATTGATCACAGGCCACAACGTTTGATTTATCTACTAGGTCAACTTGGAGGGGCGTTCCCTGTGGTGTGCCGCAGGAGAGTATTCTCCGTCCACTGCTTTTTTTTATTTTTATTGACGATCTGCCTAAATCATTAAAATACTGCAAGCCCATACTTTTTGCTGACGACTTTTAGATCTTCATTACCCGTCTTTGCAGTCGTGTACAAGAGGCTGTTGATCTGGCAAATAAAGACATAGTGAACATAGAGCATTGGGCCGCAGATGTTGGCATGCAAATTCCCGCTGGTAAGAGCAACGCAATGGTTATGGGGAGCCATACTTTCGTCTCGTGGCTTAATCTTCAAGAACTTTAACTAGTCAAAGTCCTAGGCCAAATTATAAAATTTTTAACAAAAGTTAACAACTTAGGAGTGTGGCTCTCTCTTGTCATGATCTCTCTTGGTCTGATCACATCGACCATGTTTCTGCCCAGATTTTCTGCTCTTTTCGTACACTACGACACCACCACCACGCACTCTATACTCAGCTTCCTAAGCACCTTGTTGAGACCTTGATATTCCCATTCTTCAATTACTCGGCACCAGCCTACCACTTATTGGATGACACACGAGAACTAAAGCTCTACATGCTTTTCAACGCCAGCGTGCGTTTCGTAGTCGGCAATATCCCATATGTTGTGCACATCTTACCTCATTGTCTTAAGCTTCGTTAGCTTACTATGAAGCATAGGCGCAAGAATATAATAGCTTCGTTTGTCTACAATATAATTTCTCACCAAAACTCTGTGCCGTTTTCTCGCTCCTTCGAACTTCGGTCTGAAATAGACTTGTGACACTCCACTAGGCGCAGTGAAAAGACGTTTTATATTGCCAACCATACAACTGCCATGTATAATTCCTTTGCTGTCACCTTCGCTTATTTAATTTATGGCCTTTCTAGACCTGTTTATGTGGTGATGGTCAAGCAGAATATAAGACTGCTGTATTCATAGAACTAATGTCTAGAGACTCCCTTGATTGGGAAATGCGTCAAAACGTCCACGGTTCAAGCACATGACTTTTTCACAAATATCACTCTATTTGTACCCACAAAGTGGAAAATCATAGATGATGTGTCACAAACAGTATACACAATTTATCTTCGCCAATACATATACATTTATTACTTTTCGACTTATACCAGAGTGTATCATAGTTTTCAAATTTTATTTGTATTCGAGAGCTGATTTTTGATAATTTTACAATGTTCATTAGTTATTCAATCTTTTATATAGGCTCAAATTTACATATTATTGTACATTGATTTTTTTACCACTGTATAATACCAGACTGTAAATTTGTTACTGGCCACATACGGTTTTCCCATGGCCCAATAAAATAAATCTGAATCTGAATCTGAATCTCTCTCTCTCGCTCTCCTCACCTCACGATTTCGGGGGCCAGCTCGTCCAGCTTACCCGATCACTACACCTTCAAAGCACATACACACACACACGCTCACACTCGAATTTTACTAGGACACTACGAGACTACTGTACCTCCGTGTTCTCTATCGCTGCATGCCCTCGATACTGCCTTGATGACGGGGACTTTGTTACAGTCAGCCTTTATCCTTAGTGTCGTCGTCGTCCCTCAGCTTGCTGGCCAGGTCAGGGCTCTGGTACTGGCTAGCGGAAATGTTGGCCTCGGCGCGACGGCGGGCATGAGGTCGGGCAGCTTGGCAAAGGTTGAAGTCGACCTCTTCTTCTCTCTCTCTCTCTCTCAGCTACCGAAAATCGCGAGTCACTCAGAAGCTCTGGTTCACGTGAATGCTACTACAGAAGTGACGCGTTAGGCCCACTGATTAGTGCAATCTTGAGCATCATCGCACTATATCTATGTACATACTTCTGAATGTTACCAACAGGACCTCATTCGTACACAATTAAACGCGACGCAATTTACAGTACATACGCTTAATACAGATATATAGGTATAAATACACTCCTCGTTGATGAAGCAACACTGGATTAGTACAATGGCACGGTAATTACAAATATTTTATAATACTCAATGACACAGGTAGACACTTATATACTAGAACTATACATTCTTTCTTTGGCTTTCCTTCGGTACTATGTCTTTTCTCCGATTTCTCACACATGAAACAAAATCACGGACCAAACGTGGGTCTTGATTAGTCTTATACTAGGTATTTATGAATTTTCCTCTTTCGGATGCATCTCGGTGCAGAGTAATAAGAAAGAAATGACTCTGTCATAGCAGTTAAAGTGTCCTGGCAGGATCGCCACTTTGAGGATGGTCCGTATAATGAGCTTTTCCCCGGTGCTCAAGGATGTCGGTGGTACGAAGCAGGATAACACAGTGATAAGACAGTGAGTACAGGTTAGGCTTTATTTAGTACAACTCTATTAATTAATTAAAGATATAGAATAACTCCGGTTTTCTCGTTGACGTAGCGGACGGGTGCGTGCCGTTGTCGACGCTGGTCGAATTGTAAATAAGTGACTGTAGGTAGCGTTCGACACTTAAAATTTCAGCACTGGTAAGAGAGCAGCTTGGGTGAAGCGGCGTGCATCTGTTTTGTGCGCGCTACCACGTACAGCGCTCGCGGGACAAGCTACTGCTTCCAGTGCGAATCCAGATTTTCGTTTTGACCAGCGGGTGCCACCACAACTCTCCTACTTGACTAGAATAGTGGACAAGGAAACTATCTAAAGTCTCACCGTTCCACAGCTCCATGACCCTAGCACCCGAACTATGTATAAAAATCATCTAGTATAATTAAAAAATTGTGCTTAATTTTCTCGTCATTATTGTAAAAAAAAAAAAAATGTGCTTCATTTATTGTGCAAGATATTAGCAAAAACGTCGAAGAGCAAGAGAACTTTAAAATTTGAACTTTTTATTAACTAAAATACCCACGGTTATTTTTGCAACCGTAAAAATTTCCACGTCACTTACGCAATAACCTTAGTACCTTTTTTTCTACTAAATCATCAAAAAAAAAAAAAAAGTGGGAATAGTACTTATTTGCATATTGACTCTGGATATGTTATACATATGTAGAAAGAGAGAGAACGAGATAGAGAGACATACACATACGGTGCTCGTCTGCTATAGATTATTACAATTGGAGCAAAAAAAGCCAGAGGTTATGTAAATATTTTTATGTATACGGTGTAGTGTTGATAATTATTAAAATATATCATTTCTTCTATCGTGAGGTCATTGTAATTAACTAAGTCTATATACTTGAATTATCATTTCTTAATACTATTATTGTATATCATCCTGAGTATAAATCAGAACTAGCTCTTGTTTTTGTTCGTTAAAGGTATGCCTCTCGAAACACCTAGTAAAAACTTCTAGTAAAAGCTAAAGCTAAAGCTGAAAAGCCTGGGCAAGGTTATCAAATTGTATGGTTGCAAAGCTGCTAATGATGAGTTTTTAAGCTTTTTAATGTTACAATTTTACAACACTACATAATTTATTAGTTTTTTTCAAGTTAAATGTCTTATTATTCATACTTATCTTGAATTGTTTTAGACAGTCAAGTTATCGACAGCTAAAAATAAGAAGTAATATCTATCGTTATGGTGTCATCAGCCTCTTGAAAAATCAAGTCTTGTTCATTATTTAATTACACAGTGAAATTTTTATGTTAATGTATGCTGCACGACTAGAAATTTAAAGTAATTCATGTTTTTATAATTTTCTGAAATTCTTCTGTGCTCAATGTCTTCGGAATCGATCGAAAAATATAATAAAGATCAAAAAGTTGGAGCTTAACTTTTTTTAAATTTATTTACAATTAAATTACTAGTTTTGTTCTATTCTACAAGACACTTTAGATAGATCTGTTAATGTACTTTTTTTTCATTCCTTGCTGCAAAAATTCTGTGTAAATATATTGATGAGCTTATTTTTCCATTTATTACTTTCTTGTTATTGTACATTAAATACAAAAGTCTAATAACTTCTGTTACTTCTTTTTAAATAGTATCTTACTGATTGTTTTCAATTGTCGTATTTTTTCCAATTTCTATCTAAAAGACGGTAGTAAGCTACATATTAAGTACAACTGTACTTGTTATCGGCTTTCGTGTAACTGATTATTCCAGCCAATAAATAACTTTTTTCTTTAAAACTATTCCAATTCTTAAATCACTTATTTTTACGGATTCATCTGTGTCTTCAGCTATAATAATAAAAGAGTTTTTTGGATCGTACGAATCATTAGACTGCTTAGTAAAAATTTCACAAACTTCAAATTTCGTATCTGAAATAAAATTTAAACTTTTTAAAGTCTTACTACTCTTCATCAAAAAATTTGTAGTTTTTGAGTTAGTATAGTTATGAGTTTGTTTAATATTACAACTAGTACAAAGCAACGTTTTTTCAATACTGTAACAGTTGTACATACATTTGTCCACATAATAACCAATTCTGTTGTTACGTGATATCTAATTACCTTTGTGGTTTTCACAATTTAATAAGATCTGAAGTCTATTCTTGTACCATTCTTACAGTTTTCTTATTTTAGAAAACTTATCAATAGCTTTCGAAAAAAATGATTTGGAATTTTTTATGAAATTTATATTTCTATTTCTTAGGTCTAGAAAGCTTAAGATACCATGAGTTATTAGTTCTGCAAAACTATCAAAAGAAGTTGTGTTCTTGTGTGTATGTAATTTTTTATTGAATTTGACTGGCTTTTATTTTCTACCGTTTTAAATTATTTTATCTTTGATTCCACAATTTTATTTTGATAGTATGCTGAAATAGCTGGGTTGGGTTTACAATACTTAGATGGTTTTTCTCACTTGATTTTATATAAGGCAACGTATTGTTAATGTTACTATAGATCTCTGTGCTTTTCTGTTTCTTTGGAGTTAATTGGTACAAAATATGTTTAAATGCATTTATTCCTTGAAGTGAGAATGTATCAAAATTATGAATATTATCTGAGATTATAGGGCCAGAAATCTCGTTTGAATAAGTATGGTATTTCTACGCATTTTAACAGTTTAGTCACATTTATTACTTTTTTCAATAAAATCATCAAAACCATTTAGTTCTTTAGTTTCACTTGCACAATCAGGTTTGCCCTTTTAATTTTCTGAGAACTTTAAAAAACTGCATTATTGATTATTTTGAGGCTAACTGTGGTTGTTGATTTTTTTCAAAAATTCTAGCCCATCAAAAGTTGTTTTTCTTAGAAATTCTCCATGTTCAATGAAAAATTCTTTAATATCAATTTTTTTTGTTCACCAGGAGTAAGTAAATCAAGAAGATCAAGGGTATGATTTTCTTGCAGGTATGAGACTCCACATACACTATCAAAATTAGTAGATGTGTAATCTTTGTCCAAACAGGAAACCATGACAATAATTTTATAAAAAATTTTATTTACTTTTTGTTATTGTAAGGATTTGGAGTAATCTATTTATCTGATTTAGAAATCGTTTTGCAAATATTTAGATGAGTCTCTAAGAAACAATTATAAATGTTGCAACGGAGTTGCAGCGTCGAGCACACACATGCAGGTGCCTGGCTGTAGTAAATCCCTAAGATTTATGTGTACGTGCTTGTGTGTATGCTTGGCACGATCTTGTAATGCCTCTCAGGCCAAAAGTTGTGCGCACGCGCTCGTTGAGCAGCACTGACGTGACTCAGGCATGGGAGGTGTGGCTACTTGGTCGGTGGCGGATATGTTGCTCGTGACAGTGCCTTTACTCTTAAGGGACTAGAATGGTCTGGGACGTCAGGACCAAACCGGTGGAGGCGCTAGAATCTAATTAAGCTTTTCGATAGCTTAATAAGAATCGAGTTTGACTGTCATAAAACCCATGGAAAATTCAATTATGATTGTATATGTATGTACCAATCGTTGAGACGTAGGTCGTGATTGTATCAACAAGAAAATTTACGGTAAGGCAGCGAATAATGCCAGAAACGCAATTGTTGAAGGGCAATTTATAATTATTTCCCGATAACGTGTCCCTCTTTTATAATTCAGTCTGCCTGCAATACTTGACTGAAACTTTCTAAATGCTTACTGAATAAATGTCTTCTTACGCACTTTTTTGTGTAATCTTGCATATGTGATCTACACAAGCCATTATATTGATATATTGTACGATTGCGTTTCCAGCATTATCGGCTGCCTTACCACAAATTTTTCTGTTGATACAATCATGACCTACGTCTCAACAATCGGTAGATGTATATATATATATATATACACACACACAATTATTATTGAATTTCCCGTAGGTTCTATGACGGTCAAACTCGATTCTTATTCAGTTATCAAAGAGCTTGATTAGACCCCTGGTACAATTTTCCAGTCAAACTATTATGCCAATAAGGGTTAAGAGATGACTAAATACTCTCTCCAATACCTTGGCTTAACTCAGCTCTGCTCTTCTGATGTAGACTCCTTATCTAGAAAAAAACCTGCCGTGGACTGTTCGTCAGGAGGCGGACCGTTCCTAAAGGAAATGACCAGGATATAACTGTTACACACTTATATAAATAAATACACTAACACGAATTTCACCTTTAGACTACCCTTTATTTTATTTACAATAGATAAACATTTCTAAAAAATAGACGCCACCTCCAGTGCTAACTCACAGTTCGCCGTACACGCACACTTTTGCTCTCATACTCCGCATTCGAACACCTACCTACAACTATACCAACACGCACACACCCAAAGTTCCCGCACTCAACCTAGAGAATAGCTCGCTCCAAGGTTAGGACAATCCGGTTCGATTATGAGAGCACTTGGCCACAACGCAATGCTTTCGATCACAAGCTACCTCACGCATCAACTTGACAACGAGAACACACGTTACACTTTCTCTCTTTATCTGCAGGGTATCCTACCAGCGGCCTTACCAGCTGGTCTGCCGAGTTTCAGACGACGCTGTGAACGCGAACACTTATTATTGCAGGGAGTCCTATTGTCGGTCTTATCCACCAGTTTGCCAAGTCTTAGACGACGCTGCAAACGCGCGCACACACACACTTTCTACTACGTCCTATTGCAGCAGACAGACAGCCTTTTACTGACTGCCAAGGTTCAGGTGACTCTGGATACGCACGCTCTCTCCTCGTCCTATTGCCAAAGGCAGGCGGCCCTTCACCGACTTTCAAGGCTCAGATGACTCTGGATACGCACGCTCTCTCTTCACCCTATTTCCACGGGCAAGTTGCCTCTCACCAACTTTCGAGCTCAGACGGCTTCTCGAATACGCACACACACACACACTTTCAATACCTCTTTAACGCGCAGTGCTACAGTTTCCATCATCCCAAATGCATCGACTCACCTGCAATTAAAGCGATCACGCCCGCCAAGCTCTCTTCTCCGACCTGAACGTCTTCCTCTCGGACAACCTGATTTTTCTCTCACGTACGCATTTCTCTCTCTTCTACCTTACTTTCACTCCCTCTAGCTCTCTCACTCTCTCAGCAACTTCAACCCCTTGCATACACTTCTTAATTTTCTCCTCAACCACGAAGAAATCCACAGTACCGTCAACCATACACACTCATTTACACGCCCTCTTTTTACCCTTGCCCTCGACACGTTCAACACCTGCATAACCTCACCTCGGCGCAACATACTATATGTATCTCCCTTACTTCCCCACTAGTCGCTAACCTGACTACGCACTATGTAAAATACCTCCAGACCACCATCTCCAGGGAAGTTATCGGTGTTGTGTCCTCACGATAGGACTCAGTGCCATCCTGCCTCTCGTAATTGCGTAGTCTTTAGCCACGCTGCAGATGATGCCTCCTGTAGATCGCCATGAATTGGTGACGGACGTAGGTTGGACGACGTCTCGATAGCACACATGTTCTACATTTTTCTCTCTAGAAGATCCGTCAATGAATCCTTTTAGTCTCGCTGCTTGCATCCTAGTGTTTTTAAATCTTTTCTATCTCTCTTTTCCCCTACTGGTCTTATACGATCTAGCTCGCACACGTCTTGTTTTCCCCTTAAATACACGTACATACACACACTCCGTATATTTCCGGTGTATTACAATTTCATAAAAGACACAGTAAAAATACAATCAATAATGACAATAATTACCACAAATCAACAACCCATCTATTTTTCCACCAACCTACGGATTCACACTTAAATGTACACGTATAGATATACTTGCGCACACAGTATTAATGTTAACATCCCTTACAGTCCTCTAATTACACATTTCTTCTTATTGTTCTCGCTTTTCCCGTTCGCGCTTCTATTTGCTCGTCTTGTTGGCTTTATCTTTCCGTCGTCCTCTCCTCTTTTTACGCATGAAATATAACGGAAAACAAGCACACGTACACAGGGCATTAAAATGAGCCCAAAACGTGAAATTTTACGTAGAGTCGAGTTTTGGTATTTTTCGGCTCAAAATAAAGAATGATCCCGTCATAAGGTATCAAATAAAGTGAAGTAGCTGAAAAGGGCAGTTAGATTTTTTGCTTCCTTCCATTACGTTAGTTTATCGTGGTTCAACAACATGAAAGATTTGGAGCGGCATTGGAATCTTGTGAGGTGGTTCGCCATTTGTCTGGGTTTTCTTTCAAGGGTCTTGCGACCGGGAAGAAAGCTTCAGGGTCTTGGCTGGCTGGGTGTAATTGGGTAGCTGCATAAGTTGGTGAGGGGACTGAAACTGGAGCTGACACCAGGACCAGGAGTCCCTTGGCATCGAAGATCAAGAGAAAGTCAGTGAGTACGTTTGGTCTGTTTATGTACAGTGGCTGTGACTAAGCGCAAGATACGCGATATAATAAAGACGAGTTTCCGTGGCGTTTCTCACTCCTGGGTAGCAGATTCCTAGGGCCGGTTGTTAGTGGCTATATATGGCACGTATCTAGTTGAAACTCGGGTCGCGAGGCGCATTTCGTGCCCTTCTTGAGCAAACGGGTTAGTGGCTACGGGATTCACGAGTAATGGTTTCTCGAGGGCAATAATAGAGGATCTTTGGGGATACTAAGTATTTCATATTGTTTATCACAGTCTTTAGTTATATTATCAAACAACTTCGTTCGTTTACGGATCCATTCTTTCCGTTGATACTCACAACAAATAACGTAAAGTAAATCAGTCACGACTTCTAAGAACTTGTAAAAATTAGTAACTGAACTTGAGTACAATATACATTTTACATGCAACTCTTTAATTAATTTAAATTCTTGGAAAAACAAGTCTTCTATAACTTCAACGATGTAGATCAAAACACTGTCCAGATTTAAAGTTATTATGTATGGTGAAAAATTTTTGCTTTTTTCTACTCAAAACTTGAAACATTTTATGGCATAATCTCCAAAAGAACAAAGACTTAATGCTAAAGTGACTCCATTATAAATACTTCGAAAATTAGACACTGCACATGTATGAGGCAGAGAAATTTCTTCTCTTAACCACTCGGATACACAGTATTCAATAAAATCTTCATCGATTCTTCTAATTATGCTCTGCTTAAGAGGAACAATATTATCTTTAATTTTAGTAATGATAGAAAACAGAAAGTAAGCTCTGCACTTTTTCGGAAAAAAAGTATTCTTGAACAATTTATCTCCAAGTAAAAACAAAACAGTGACATCTGAACAGTAAGAATACTTTTTTCACAGACCTACTTACACTACCCAGCAGTAAAGGATATGAAAGTATATTATTACAGCTTTAATGTATTATTTCAAGCAAATTGTGCTTTTTTATGTTATTATCTAATGCTTGACAAGCTATGTCTAATACAGGATTAGATTCTGGGTATACAATGAGTTTGTTTTGATCGAAGAATAGATTTCAGTTTTGCAATTTACTCAAAATCACTTTATCAGATATGCATGGAGCTCTGCCTCATTTCTTGAGAAAATCACTAATATTGACACGTCCTTTACTTCGAATACACACACAATCTAAAAAAAATAAAACAAATTAGAAATTAGGTTAGCAACAATAAATGCATTGTATTGCAGAAAGTCTAAGAAAGTTAAAAGGTAATTACAACTTTAATAATACATACTATCCAAATTAACAATTGTACCACTGCGCACTACCTGAAAGAGCTAATACATTTGACAAATAAAATTTAAATTATGCACTCTCGGATAACTTTGACAACTACTTATCAAGACGCAAACAGTACTGCTAGCCTCAACGCTACATGTAACGTTATTAAAGGTGACAGTTATTAAACATTTTTGTTGCTTAAGCACTAAGAGGCTACGTAAAATTTCGTAAGTGTCGAATATTGAATACTACATGAAAAAAAGAGAGCATAAACAGACAAAACGAAAAGCAAGTGTTCGAAAAAGTAGGAACCTGATTAACCATAGTTATTTTAGTGCGCGTTTAAAAAATTTGACAAACGTTAAGGGTAGTGTGCGGCGCTTCGATAGACAAGCAAGCTAAAGAGTTTAGTTACTTGGAACGGGGTCGCACTTGTTGAATAAATTAAATTTTGATAGTGTATGAAGAGTTAAACTGTAAAATTAAAAATTAGTATGAATGAAAGTAGTAAGGCGACGTTGCCAAATTTACCATCATGGGTCAACCAACAAATGTTCCATTTTTAGACAGATATAAGATCTTAAAAACATTGAATATTTTTCATCCTAATGATACACTTAAATAAGAGCTAAATAGTGTCTGGAAAAATGCTTGTATAGAATATAATAATGAGATTTCAGTGATCATATTATGTATATCAGTACAAATTAACCAACATTAAATACTTGATAATTTAAGAGTATATCATGATATAAAAACATGTAATATACCAAACACATAATGAATCTTAAGTAGAAGAGAATCTTATTGACAATGGTAAAGATATGACAATGGCGAGTAATATTTTAAAATAAGGTACTAACATTAGTACAAGTAAATTTTTTGAAAATAAAATGCTCAATGCAAATCCAAATGTTGTCCTCTGGAATTCACCATAACGTATAATAGAAAACTCCGTTCATATTGTATTAAAAATGGAATTTCCCCACTCCATAGAAGGAGAGGCATTGTACCAAGTAGGAGAAAACTGAGGCAATGAGCAAGCGTGAATTAGCTTAGAGCGGCAGTCTCAGCAAAGAGTCGATAAAGAGTAGTAGGCTCGCACTCTATACCTCACTGTCCTACTGCTGTGGCTCTGCCAAGACCAAACGAATAGAATTAATATAAGTAAGATTAGCTCTGTATGCTCTGGTGAGAGATCAAACTTGTGTGTATTATATTAAAATTAACGAATTTTAATAAATCACAAACTTAACCCTAATTTTGGAGCATTTATATCGATTGTTTGCTTTTGGTACACATATAAAGATAGTAAAGATGATTTTTGGGCGAGTGCCCTGAATTTTATCTCTCCATTCACATATTTAACACCTACATTTTATTCGCAAACGAAAATAAGATAATTCCTCGCCACAAGTAAAATTAATAATGAGTCATCGAGAAGGCGATAACTGGAGCAAAGATTACCCGGGAGAAAGAGTCATACTAAGGAATATAAGCTCAGTATACTTGTCGTAGATATCCAAAAACCTTTCCGAAATAGTTCACGTAAAAGCACTAGTATTGTTGACACCAAAAACGTTTCTATACTATCCTGACTCTCTCCAGATCATCTGTTCAAAGATCGGAAAATATACATAGAATATATAAATACAAAACATGCTTGGTGTATGAAGTTGTTTACACCGTTTTACTCCTTACTTTCGATGATATATCAAATGATTACAGAACCATAATTGTTTAATCATTATAATATTTATAGTAAATTGTTTACGCCCTATTAACGTAGACACACGCATCGATCTATATTTTTGTAAAATAACTAAGTGGTTAAAGCCGTCTGAATTCTTGGAAATCCGTGTACGCAAAGGCCGTTAAATCAGTCTAATAAACTTACCAAAAATTAAACACTCTAGGTGCGCAAAGACTTTGAGCAAGCTATAAAAACTTGTAAATATCAAACGAAAATAAGAAAGACATCAAGCAACCATTCTAAATGAATCAGTGACAGATGGGTCACTAGTTCTTCTAAATGTAATATATCTAGCTTACAATCGATTTAGCTAGAAAGAACATTGAAATTCTTATTTTGAAATATTGTTAGATAAAATAGTGCACTAAAAATGTTCTACATTTGGTTGGACAAAGATCATATTCTCAAGGCAGGAAGTCGATGAAAACGTTTTGATAAAAAAGATCAGCGAGTAAATGACTTTTACCTCAAATGGATTAGATTTAGTATTACTGTGAGTGAAAAGAGTGAAATAATTATGTGATTTAAGTCTAGTCAATTGAAAATTAAGTTTACTCTTTTGTTCTACGCAAAGAAAAATACAACTCGGTGATTATTATTTTTAATCGATCGTACCTAAAATAGCAAATAGTACTCCATACTATATTTCCTTTTCTTTTGCTTCATAAGGTCAGTGCAATGAAGTTCTAATTGATCAAAATTATTCTTAAACTTCCTAACTGGTAAATCTATAAATAAACGAAATCAAGAATTAAACATTTAATTATGTTTTATTAAAAACTCATGTATACCAAAAAGTGAAATAATCTCTTCATGAAAAATACTCAAAGATGATTTTTAAAATGTGAAAAAAACGTAGATGCTGAGGTTTTAAAATGAAGAAAATTCCTAAGATTAAAACAATATTAAATTAACTATTCACGAATATTGGAACTAAAATGAAAACTTATAAAATTTTATGGTATCAGCTTAATGAGCAATATGAGATAAATTGATGACAAGATTCTTAGTGAAATAAATTTAATTATAAATAAAAATAATAAATGAAGAACTGCCTTAGCATTATTTTTTTTTAATTTTACTGTGAAGAGATCTATTAAACTCAATTAACTTTATACTAATATTATTTCATGAAAATTCAGTTGATAACAATAAATCTTGTAGTACAACAGCTCTACCACAGAAAATAATATATTCATAATAAAAAACAAACAAAAAATGTGTGAGGGGTCTTGGGACCCCCCACAGAAGCAAAGGTGCTTTATATGCATGGCAACGAAACATTATCTGACGTTGATGTTTCCAGTAAAGTGAGTGGACACACTCATGCATGCACACGCGCGCAACTAACTTTTAATAGGAAATAATAAGTTTATGATAACTGAAATCGGAGACATATATCATGGATGTCTCGATGCGTAACTACACGCCATTAAACGTGGATAAAGAGTCTGCACGCTTTTATGTAACCACATTACGAGTGGCACTCCCAGCGCTTATTGCGTTTGCTTTTCTGATTCAGGGAGTGTAAGCCCCCGCATCGAAAGAACACCAAGCTCTGGGTGATCAGCTATCTCACATCAAAAGAGAGTAGCTAGACTACATATAGCCTTAATACGGTAGTTAAGTATTGTTATACGTATAACGAAAATAAGTCAATGTGTGTGCGTGTGTGCACGAATGTATGTAGAGAAGGGCGGCACTCGGCACCTTGGCAGCAGCCGATATCTTATAAGCAAATCATATATGGAAGTGTACATAATCAAACTTGTAGAGAAACGTGCAATACAATTTTTCACGTGTTAGTGAATACGATAAAAAAACTCAAATGTTGTATTTGGATGATTGTACGTCTAGATTTTCATGTCCAATACGTGTGGGTCCTAATTATTTATTTTCTGCACTTATCTCACTTCATTCTTGAGAACTATTTTCACTATCAGTTAACTATGACAGCTTATTTCTTTTTTCAATGTCATGACTCACAAATATTACCTTGGCCGAGAAAATTAAAAAAATATCTGATCCTAAAGTATGAGTTTTATTACAGAAACCGACGAGATACAGTGTACACAGACGTACACATGGAAACTATATACACGGTACATGCTGCTGCATGCATGAGTATATACAACGTTTTATTCGAAGTCAACGAGAGACCGGAGAGGCCTTCGAGACTGCAAAACTCGACCGCTTCCGAGCTCTCACGACCGACTCCGCATGAATTGTAGCAAGAGTGTTGCTGCCCTGTTGGCTGCGTCTATTTTGACGAAGTCAACTAATTTGTTACTTAAAATCTAGGAGGGACCGCGGCACAAAAATACTACTCAACTTACAAATAATTAATTAAAATCCACCTAAAAAGAGACAATTTTGCTGAATTTATCGGAACGGAGGATGGGAATGAACTAGGTGAAATAAATTAAAAATGCACTGATTATGAGCCACGAACGAAGATATATTTCGTGGCTCAAGGGAAAAACTCCGAAGAGAAAAACCCAAGAGAAGAAAAATTAATGAAAATACAAACGAGTGAGGTTGAACAATAAATTTAAGATTAACTTCCTGCAATGAAGAGTGTGTATTTGTGTATTGTGTGTAGAAAACGTATACGTGCGCGTCCGCACGTGTCTCGAAAAACTCACGAATCGACAAACGTCGAACGGTCCGTGAAGCGGATTTTCGCCGTGCTTTACTCGCAGCACGCCGAGCTTCTCGAAGATGATGCAGATGACGATGATGATAAAAAAAGAAAGCGTGAGAGAAATTAACCCCAAAAAGGTGACCCCCAGATACACGTGTGCATGATGATGATGAGGAAGGATGTAGAAACCAGTAGGACGAATGTAATACCCAACTGTGCCAGATACTCGAGATCGCAGTTGACAACTGTAGACCGCTCTGTATAGACAGATAGATCGGAACTGACCCGGCGCGCTTACCCAAAGTAGTCGCAAGACCCCCCTTCCCCTTTTTAATTCTCCCACCCGCTGCAGTCGTCAGGACCCATCAATCCCTTACACCTTATGTGGAAAGCCAGGAAAGGAGAGAGAGAGAATGATGTAAGCAATTAAGAGAGGGGGAGAGACCTATGACCCGAGGACACTTAATAAGAGCAAAGGAGATGGAGATGTAGGCGCATGATAGAGAAGGAGAGAAAATGTCTAGCTAATGCGAGTATAGAGAGAGATAGACATAATGAGAGTTGGCGCGAGAGCGAATAATTGTACCGACTGAAACAAAAGGAGAAAAAGGATGAAGGTAAGAGAGAAATTGACCGGCGCTTGCATATGTGAATATGTGATGAATTTTGTATGAACTCGGTGTGCTGCCACCTTCGGCGTGCTGCGAGGTTGATCCTCCACCGCTCACGAGGTGGTCTACGAATTTTAGTCGTTTCGACTAAACACCGCATACTATACAGTAGCAGCAGCAGCAGCTTCATTAGATATATATATACACACGTGCCGCTGTTGCGGCAACTGAGTGGAGTGGGGAAATTATGTCGAGTCATCGGTTTTTTCCAGTTTATTCCTGGTCTTAAAACGGCGTGAAAAAAGCTTTACTTAAAAAAAAAAGGAATCACTTAATTGATTTGTTAATACAAGATAAAAAAAATATTTCCAAAGTATTTGCTACCAGTGTTGTGCAATGCGTTAAACATGTATGTACAGACGTTCATACGTAACTAAGTTGACCGACTGGCTCAAATAATTGATATGTAATAAAATTATCACATAACTTTTTTTACACTAACACCTCATGATTTTTATTTCAAATGACTTGATAAAATAATATGTTGCCAACGCGTAAACAAATCAGCTGCAATGAAAACAAAGTTAATTTCATAAAAAGATCTACAATATAAAAGAAACTATTTAAAAAATCTCATTTGCAGAGTTGCAGCCAAACAATGATTTATTTTTTAAGCTTAGTTATAGTATAAAAAAAATGTGTGTCTCATTGTTAAAAGTTTAACTTCATTTTAGTATGTAAATAAACTTTCTCCATTTCAGTTTTTTTTGCACACTTCATGAATTTTTACTTGCCTGAACTCTATTAAATTTTTGTGAGACTGAACTTTTTAATGCTTACCACTTGCAACATCATCGGTATAAAATGACCAGAATTCTTATGTGAATACTTCTTCTGTGAAGCTTCTCTCTAATGAGAAGAATGACGAAGCAAGTCAAGCATCATGACCTCCTTTGCCTTCTGAAAACACAAAAATGTACTTAAGCTTGCGTACCCATTCGTTTCTCAAAATACCTTAGTTATATTACACCCTGCAAAACCTGAACCACTTCGTGCAATACGAATTTCACATCTTGTCTACAGCTATGACTTTAAAAAAAAAAAAAAAGTCAAAGTCTATTTCATACTTATGAAGTATTAAGGAAAATAGCTTCTAAAAACGATTTAACTAACTTCTCTATGAAGTTTTAAAATAACAACAATATATGTTATACTAAAGCTGTTACTTCAGTTATATATGCATTAACGTTTGACTCATCAAGTAGACTTCGATTCATAAATGCCTGTGAGAACTGAAATTCTTTCTGCAAGTGATGATAACGAATTGACAAGACTTGCTCTACCGTACATTTAATTTCTTATTCTTTCTACTTGAATTTGCATGCTTTACTTGCACTGAACTGAGGAATATAGAAATAATCATTTCAAAACAATACGACCAAGTGTAATTAAGTAATATTAAGACGTATGCATACATTTAGAGTTAACACTACTTCTTTTTATGAGTAAAAAAGACACTGACTAGTTGGGTGTGATAATCTCTCTTAATCTCAAGAAAAAATGAGTAAGCCAGAACTTACGAGTGCATAGTAAAATGCTTTATCTGAACAAAGTTGGCACAGCCATTTGCACCCAACAGGTCACAAACTTAATGTTTGGATAGCAAGTAAAATTGCAACACGAAAAAGCTTAAAAGACTCATCATTAGCAGTTTTGTAACCATACAGTTCGATACTGTTGCCCAGATTTTTCAGCGTTAGCTTTAGCTTCCATTAGAAGTTTTCACTAGGTGTTTCCAGACACATAGTTTTAGCAAACAAACAAAGAAACTGGTTGTGATTAATACTGAGGATGACATACAACAATAATAGTAAAAAATGATAATTCAAGTATATGGTCTCACTTAGTTACAATGACCTCATGACAGAAGAAACGATATATTTTAATAATTATCTACACTACACCGTATACATACAAATATTTACATTAACTCTGGCTCTCTTTGCTTGGATTGTTTTTTTTTCTTAATAAATACCTATTTGCGTAGTGTATTTTTTTGAAAGCTTAATTATGTCCTTAAAGACTTTTATAGCTACAGAATATTACATTATTTAATTACATAGGGTCGAGAACTGTGGATTGGATTTTAAAACTAATTCTTAATCCTAAGTTGGTGTCGTTAATTGGATTCCGAGAAGGACCATTAGAAAAAATCTAGGGAAGTCTCCCTTTCATTCTCAGTACATAAGCAACTACGCCCAGGTTTCCGAAAAGAGACAGAGAGACACATAAATTAATATACACGAAGTACTGTTAAACGTGTTTGTACCTATGTGTAAGTAGGTAGTATAGATACTCTTCGCCTTGTGTAATTGTTCTTTTTTGTTCTCGTTGTTACAATGTTAATGAATAGAAAAAATATAAAAATAATTCAATATTTGCGAAATAGCCCCTGAGACGACAGTACTTATCCAACAAAAAAAACTATTCTTATCATAGACATACAAATTTAACCTAGTTCAATAATATATTCTCTAATATTTTACATCTGTCCGGGATCCCGAGATCCACACCTGGTTTTTGTTTTTTTATTAAGACAAGTGATCATCTTTATTTACATTTGTTATTAACCTTACTTTATTGTACATCAGAGAATAACTAAAGTTGGGTTTTCATAACAACTATACTTAACTTATGCAAAAAATATTTATGGTATGTTTTTATGTGATTATTATCATTACTTGCACAACTCGAGTTTTTGAATTAAGAAAAATTTTTTTTCAAAGTTAAAAACCTTTTGCTTCCTACCTCAGAGCCTGTGTAAAGGGTTATAATTCAGTAATAGGGGGTTGGAGTACTAAACGCGCAGGGAAGTGAAGCCCAACGTGTAAATATATACTATTGAGACTTGTTACTTAATGACTTACCTTCTTTTTAAAAGTTGTTATTTATAAGAAAATTTATTGTCATTTGGACATACACTGATAAAACAGAAGATAGACAAATTAATGTTATTTTACGCTGGAAGGGAGATGTCAACAAACATAAAAATAACAGGTATCTTAACGAATTTCTAATTTTTTTAAAAAGGGAAGTGGGGGATTACTCCTTTTTTTCCCTACCATAAAAATGTCTTACGAAAAGTTATAAGTTAATTTAGGGTGCGAGGAGGTTCTGCAGGATTGAGTATTCCATAATGACTGTACAGTAAAGTATCTTTACAATACATTTTGAGTCTTTGTTTATCAATATTTTGAGAAAAAGGGCTGTGAGGTGGGCAAATTACCCCATATGTAACCTTGATTTTCTAAAGATATTCTAAGTTTTGTGGAAGGGAAGAGTAGAAAAATGTGAGGAGCAACTAAATTCACGTAAGGGGCCGTAGAGGGTTCACACATTTTTATTTAGTTAAGCTAAAAGAGAAATCAAAAGAACTTTTTCCTATATTGTGGGGGCTTGAGGGGAAGCTATGGTGGACCATTGGAGGTATAGAGATGAAACATCTCATATACTTAATAATTATTACTTAAAAACAGAATTTTTTTTTTTAATTATAAAAAGCTAAAGCTCAGCGATCTTGAAATATTGAGCGGTACACCCGCTTCTGCAATCACGTGACATATAACTTACTTCTTTTGAAACGTTCTACCATTGCAAAACTCGAACAATGCATGCAATCTCCAACAATCTCATAAAGCGCTTATCTTACAAAATCAATTTGCAATGGTACATCCAAGATTGTGAATAATCAACTGTGTATGACCATAAGAAATGTCATATACAATTTTGACAGCAGCTTGTACTTAACATAAAATTCAAGAGATCAGCAGGTTTAATAATCAATTACTGCGTAATTATTGCAACACGACTGAGCTCATGCCAATCGACAGTAACTAGCTTAAGCTGCGGTTGGTCGTTTCAATTCCCAACCTAACGCATCCTCCTAAAAGTGCAAGAGTATAAAAACACGTAGCACATAATAATAATTGCTTTTTCTCTTTCATCAAGTGCTTCAAAGTAACTATAAAGGTTGGAGAGTGACTCTGCTGTATCTTTTAAGCAGATGTTAGACTTAGTTCGGTGATTTAGCTACGTATTAAAAGCATGCATTTCAAGCAAATGAAAGACTTAGTTCAGTGACTAAGCTGTGTGAGAAAAGCTCGAGCAAACCAGACCACTGTAGACTCGCATGAAAAGTGATCTAAAGAGGAACAAGATAGTAAGGACCATTGACTTGGCTTCTGAAGTTACAGGCAGCAGCCTAATTATTGTCATCACCACGAATTCTCTTGTGTAGGATTAGGATCATCGTTGTAGTCAACTTTTTAAGATCATGCGACTGCGTGCGCGCAAGCAGCGGCTAACCAATGACCATAGAAGTAAGGTTAGTTAAGACAAACTATAATTTTACAAACATTGTAAATGTGAATCCAAACTTAACAATTTATATTATTTGTAAAGTAAACTATTTCTGGCTTTCCTAAATTTATTTAATCATCAGATTAGGCATTACTTGGTTGTTCACCAAAATTTTATTTTCTTAATTTGAAATGTTTCAACTATTAAATTAAATAAAATATTCCAAGGCTTAAGATTCAAGAAATATTATTTCAACTTTGACAAATAAATTAAAAAACAAGGAAAAATTAAATAGACAACGTATGACAAAGCCCTTTATGAGGACATGAGATAAAAAGGCAAATAAGATACGCTACTACTGCATTACATAAAATATAAATTCAATCAGTAGGTCAACGCCAGATTGCGTACGACACACTAACACTACTTTATATATGTCACTCACGAAAACCTAATACCACAACGCCGAGTAAATGATTTAGAAAAAAAGAATACTTATCCAAGTAAGAGGAAATAAAGCCTTTGTGCTGACAGCTGGTTCCTAATGAAAAAAAACTTAGTTTATTTGTTTGTAGAACGAGACTACAAGTTCCGCCGTTTACTTATAATTGTTCAGACGTAACAGGGAGATGTGTTAACAACCTTACCAAAATTACTATATAATTTAGAAAGATACTTATGAATTTCAACATTATTTCTACGTGATGCCCTTTTGAGACAAAAACCAGCGGACAGTGGGTGCTTGGGTACCCAAGTAATAAATTATACTTTTGTAAAACTGTATGGCAAATAATGTAGTTATAAATATAAGGATACCTCGCATTAAACAATATTATGGACAAAGGTAGTGCACTTATCGTTGGAATAAGTATACCTACGCTGGTTGAGTGTGGTTTCAATGAATTTTTTAATATCTAATAACAAAACAATTATGAACAATATTTTATGGCTCAATACAACATGAAAAATATCGCAGCTAGCTAGTACAAGACTGCTCTTTCATCGAATTTTCCGATGGTTTCAAGAAATCTTCATAAAAAAATAAGAAATACCCTCATCAAATAGCAGATCATTTCACTGCATTTTCTTCAACATGTTTAATTTAAAGAATTTTGAATTTAACATGTACCCTTTTGGAAAAATCACTTTGAATTGATGTATAAGATATATATCTTACTATATTATATAGTTAATTCAGTGGGGCATTCCACACAAACCACCCACCGCCCCCTCATTTTACCCCCACCGCCCCCCCAACCCCCCACAAAATAAGGTAAAAATCCGTTATTTTCTTGCTTATTTTGACATATTGTAGTTTTTCTGAAAACCCCCACAGCCCCCCACCGACCCCCTACAGCCCCCCCTACCGACCCCCCACACATTTTTTCATGGTCCCTACCGCCCCCCCACCGACCCCCCACAAAATATTATATGAATAGTATAGAAGTATGGTATAAGTCTTTATTCAAGCCAGGGGGTTCAACTACGTATGGCTTCATGGGATAATAACAATGTATGTTTTAATATTTAATCAAATAGTAACAGATTACTGCTCAATACTATAATCAGCTAAACTTAAATACAATCAATTGTATTTCGATTTACTGAATCCCTTGGTTTCTTTGTAGGCATGAAGTTTTGGGGGGCTGACTTTTTTTTTTAGCATTTTGTAACGTTGCATTTTGCCAGCCCTGTCAATGTGTTAAAGTCTATTACCACACTCCTACCAAATCACATGGAAATATTGTATAGTATTTTTTCTCAAAACATCTCACTTTCCCCCACCTACCCCCTATGGCCCTCCCACTGACCCCCATGAATTTTTACATGGCCCCCACTGCCTCCCCACACCACTTTTTTTGGACCTGACTGTGATCATACCGTCTTTACCTATCTTTGGACAAAACTGTCTTATTGCCATGATTTATTTCATCGTCAAAAAGAAATTAAAAGTCATAAATTGATTCATAGGGGGTTGTTGCGCGAAACATCATTATTTATACAACTAAGTACGTTAAATAATAAATTTATATGGAGTTAACAATATTTTAAAACCAAATAATATATTTACATATATTGGTGCTCATAATTATTATATTATTATTACTTATATAGTCCTTTATGACACAATTCTTTTGTTTACGTACATTAACTTAAGTTAAATATAGAGTATCATTAATATAAACAATGAAAGTTTCGCATCACTTTATGAGTTATCGTATAAAGCCTTATGAAACCACGAAGACTTACGTCCATTTTTATTTTGTTTTAAATTAATGCTGAAATCGGTACAATAGATAAACACAATATATATTCATAATATGTATTGTAAATTGATAAATTTTACCTATACATATAAAAATAATAATTAAATCATGTTATGAATATTAGATACATTGTTATATTCAAAAATTTCTTTCCAAACTATATTTTCAATCTCTAAACTGCTTTCTCTATCGACTTGAACAAAAATTTTATTTTTATTTTTGCATCTTGATAAAGCCACGTATAATTGACCATGAGAAAATAAAGGTTTTTTTAAGTATAATCCCACATTATCAAAACTTTGACCTTGAGACTTATTTATAGTCATAGCAAATGCTACAACTAATGAGAATTGTTTTCTATATAAAATAAAAGGTAATGATGAAGTATTTCCAGTATTTAATGTAATTCTTGGAATGAAAACTTTATTACCAATTTTTTTCCCGTTACTATTTCGCCTTCTACGTTATACTTCAGTAATAAAGTAATTCGCAATCGTGTACCGTTACATAATCCGTCTGATATACTCAACTTTCGAATTAACATTACTATTGTACCTATTTTAAATTTAAGTTCATGAAGTGGCTAACCTTCACAAATTTTGTTTAACATTTCTACGGGAAAATTTATATAAATATTATCATCTGATTTATCAACACCTTTATATGTTGCAGTATCGATGCTGTAATAAGTTTTAGTTTCCCCATGTAATTTACTTAAAATCTTATAGTTTAAAAAAAAAGTATATTCATTATGTAAAGTTAGTATCACGTTATTGTCAAAACAGTTGCTATAATTACCAAATATTTTGGTACAGACATCATCTGTTATACAGGATTTAGGAATGTCAAATGTTTCTATGTCCCCTTCTCCAATTCTTAACAATAATTTTGAAAATTCGTTATTACTAGAACAGATGTTATTTTGTAATTTTAAAATTTCAAAGAAGTTCCATAAAAATGATGATTTAATAGTTTCTTATATTATTATAGTTTTATTACCGTTTTTTATAACTGGAAGAAGGATAAGTCGAAAATCTCCTCCTAATACTATTAATTCATCACCAAAGCAAAGTTTTGCATTACACAAGTCTCTCAACGTTATATCAACAATTTCTAGAGCTTTTTTTGGAATCATAGAAGCCTCGTTCCATATTATTAAATCAACTTCCCTTAATTTTTTTTTTTCAGTTTAAAATTCTAAAAATGCACTTTTAATATTATCTAAGTCTAGCGGTAAACGAAAAGTTCTATGACTGGTCTATATACTATACCTTTTGGTAGTAATACAGATGCAATTCCTGTCCAAGCCATTGACAAAATATTTTTACCTCTAGACATAAAGTAATAGATAAGTGTCTTATGTAAGTAGGTTTTTCCGGATCCACCAGGACCATCTATAAAATATACTTTTTCATCTTGTTCACAAATAGTTCTAAAAATTTTTCTTTGATTTTCATTTAAACTTGTGTACATTATATCGAAAATTTTTTTACTGAAAGATATTTCCTCAATATTGCAATTATTATTATAGTTGCTAATGGTTGGTGTCGGTAAACTAAAAGACTCACATGATTTACCTTCCGATACCAAAATTTGATTAATATGTAGAAGAGCACAATTATTATTATCATTATCGAAGTCTTCCGTAAAACGTTTCTTATATTCATTCCATATTTAATCTCCTTAAATGTTTTCTGAAATGAAAAACCAAGCAAAAAATTGTCTTAACTGGTATGGAAACATAATTGTTATGGCTTCTTTAAAAATATTGTCGATTTTAGAATCATGTTTTATTAAACCCATTGCAATTGCAGTATCCCTGACATTTTTATATGTTATTTTATTATGTTTTTAAACGTCTTCAAACGATGTAGCCTCATGTAACTTATTCAAAATAAGTTTCAAAAAAAAGCGTTCATGATCTTTTGGAGATACTATGTTTAATCTACCTATAGCAATATTTTTCAGTGTAACTTTCCTTTTTTTCCAAATTTTAAGTTTATTGTCAAAAATGTAGTGTTCTGGAATGTTAACATATTTTAGCGATTTTGCAAAATCATCTACTTTATTTAATTCAATCCAAGCT
Organism: Copidosoma floridanum; assembly: GCF_036245765.1. Classification (NCBI taxonomy): domain Eukaryota; kingdom Metazoa; phylum Arthropoda; class Insecta; order Hymenoptera; family Encyrtidae; genus Copidosoma; species Copidosoma floridanum. The sequence goes on along the minus strand of NW_028321890.1, from coordinate 8,439,398 downwards.
GTAAAGGGTGTTTAATAATTTTTTACTACATTTTTTATATTATTTTCTTTAAGAATGAGTTTTTGCTTATTTTCAAGATAAACAGCTAGAATTACAACTGTATGACTTCTACCACAAATTGGATATTCTTGAAGTTTCCAAGCTGCTTCTATTGGACTTACATATCTAGCATCTACGAAACTACTAATTGTACTTTATATTGATACTGCTTTGTATTGATGCACAATATTCGGAAGTTGGCGGGTTGGCGCGCAGTTTGCGCAGGGGGGCGTGAGCCCCACTAGTATATATATATATATGACTCTTATTTCTTCGTTTGTATGAAAAATTACTATTAGATACACCTGTTTCTTTCTAAATAGATCTAAATTTTTTTTTTTTCTTTTTTACTAACACATGCAAAGGGGCCAAGTATGCGTAAAAGCGAGGACATGGGCTTATCTTTATGAGAAATATAAGTTCCAGCATTGTAGCATACATATGCGCTTCTCCCACCTCTCTGAATTTGGTTCTCAGTCACGAGGGAAAAATTGTGAAAGAAGAAAACGCAATAAAAATCAATTATTATATCCATACAATACGTTAATTTTTTTTTTTTATTGTGAAAGGTCTGAAAAATGTAAAAACTTGTGAAAATAATGATTTATTTATTTTAAAAGTAACAAATTAATGATAAATAAATAAATGCTCTAAATTTCTGAAAAAAACATGTTTAAAAAAAATATATTCAATTAAATAACTTGTCTTATTAAATGTTAAATAAAATCAAATGAATAAATCTATAATAAATCAGAATTGACATTAAAATAAGTAGAAATTCATACAACCAATGGTATACAAGCGAATGTTGATACATCTAAATCATTGTATTAAGACATGCCTATGCATAGATGGCGGCACTTTTAATACAAGCATTAAAAAAAAAAAGAGTTTTTGGTTGACATTATGACATTAAGTAGAGGGGTGAGCAGACAAAAAGACCTGGGCAAGTTAATGCTTAATTTTGCCAACCCTCCATATAAAATAGACTCTGTTTCAAACGCATGTCCTACGATACGTTCCACTTTTTTTTTTTTTTTTTTTTCGTTTATTTGGTTTGTACCAAGTGCTGGCCCATTTGTCTTTTTTTTTTTTTCTTTGGGTTTTACTTTTTCGGTAAAAGATTTGAGGCCACTGTGCTGGTTACTTATTGGTTGGCTATGATGAAAGGTTGTTAAAAGTGGCCGTTGGGGTTGGATGACTTTGAGTGGGGAAGTGCGATTGGAAGAGATCAGAGTCACTTTCGAGCTGTCCCTTTAAGTCGAACAATGATGGTGGCACTGCTTCCGATGTTGTTGGCGTTGTGGCTACGTTTGATTCATCGGAATTCCACTCATCAGAGAGGTGCGGCGATTGAGCGGTAATTCGTAGAGGCCTCGAAGAGTTGGTCACCAGGTTAATTAATTAATTAATAAATTATCAATTACTGCAGCAAGTAAAACGCACAGGGTTTTTGGGGACTAAGCGCTTGGGATTAAATTTATTCATTTATTGACGAGCTATCTCAGAGTATCAGCAATTTATTAGTTATTTTACAACTTATTAAACAGTACAGATAGTAGAGCGTACAGGGTTATTGTAGACAAAGAGCTCAGGATTTTATTTATTTATTTCCTCAAGGAGTATTCAAGGGTATAAGCTCACTGTTAATAAATTAATTATGTAATTGATTATTTTACAAACAGTAAATACAGTAGATCGTATAGAGTCATCGGGGATGAAGCGCTTAAAATATTTATTTTCTTATTTATTTATTTATTTATTTGTGTATTGAAGAAGTGTCTAAGAGAACTGGTTCACTGTCGATTCATGAATTGATTACCTAATAAATACTTCAGACAGTAGAGCGTATAGGATTCATGGGGATCAAGTGCTTAGGATATCATTTATTTGTTTATTAAAAGAGTAATAAAGAGTACTGTTACACTGGCAATTTATTAGTCAGTTAATAACTCTTTACATAGTACGGGAAATTTTTTATTTATTCATAAGAGTAGCAATAGAGAGTACTAGCTCACTGGCAATTAATTACTTGAATAATAAATTATTAACTAGAACAAATAGTATAGCGCACTGGGTTATTACGAATTGATTGCTTGAAATTCTATTTATTTATTTATTAAAGAAAGGTTCGAGAATGCAGGCTAACGGGCAATTAATTAGTTGATTAATAAATTATTTACTAGAACAAAAAGTATAGTTTATTGGGTTTTTGGGGATTAGGTGCTTAGGATATTATTTATTTAGTGATCGAGAGTTCAAATTCATTCAGTTATTAAATATTAGAGCAGACACTAAAGCGTTTTAGAATTATGAGGGATTAGCTGCTTGGAGCTTTAAAGCCTATCAAGCTTCAGTGGATTATTTTACAAACGTACTGGGTTCCTAGGTTTGAGTTCTTGGGTTTTTTTAGAGTTGGGTGCATAGTCTGTTTGAACTTTGCACGGCAGTTCACGTATGCTCAGTTTCTGGATGCTTACTAAGCCGTCTTGGGTTACTTGAGACTTTTGAGTCGGTTGAGACTATCCCATTAAATTTTAATTTTTTTAATTCTCTTAAATCATAGAATAGTTTTTTTTGTTAGAATATCAAAATACAAGCTTGTTTATCAAAAGGAACAAAGTTTTGCGTGATTGTTAATCCTTAATAAAGAACAATAAATTGTCTAAACAAAGAACTTAATAAAACACGTATTTTGCACAGTATGACATTTAAAATAACACTGTCATACTACAATGTTATCTAAATATGGCTTCAGTATTTGCTAAGTGTTGTAAGTGTAAGAACATTCTGAGGAAACATAAGTCATGTCCTACGTTGCAACCCCTTTCGATTTAGTGGATAATCAGGGATGACAAAAATCGTGTATCGTCTCTGGGTTAGCTGGCTTTTAATAACTTATGTTTCTTAGAAGGGATGATCCAAATGTTTTTAAAAAAAAACTTATTTTTTTTTTATGTGTAGTTTACGCAGTATTTTTCAGAAAGTTATATAAGATTTAAAAAAGAGAACTTTCCTTTCTTCCTGTATAAATACAAAAATATTGAGTGAAGTGAACAATTAACAGATGCTTTTTCCTTATTTGGATGTACTAAAAAAAGTTTATAAAATATTTTTTGTATCCTTTTTAACCCGTACGTGAGCAACTCAAGCAACTGGGTACACAGGTACTAACTGGCTTATTCTTTAATCGATTACTCTTTGAAAAAAAATTGTTAGGGTCTAAAGCTCCAAACCTCCACGCTTTGGTTTTTCAATAAGCTGTTGGCGATTTTATAATGTGAAATCGTTTTTTGTTGCAAAAAAATTTGGCTATTAAAAAAAAGAAGCCCTGAGGGTAGCTGGGTACTCGGGTACCCACTAGAAGAAAAGGGACTTATTTATTGGCAAATGGCTGTTGTAAATAATTTATACGGTTATGATGTAATGCGAGATGATGAATAAATGAGTTAAATAGTTTTTAAATAAAAAATTCCTGATTTATTTGTTAATAATGTTACAAATAAATAATTTTTATTTATTGAACGCAGTCAGAGCACAATATTTTTGTTGATGAATGTTCATCGCATACGGAATTTGAACACTTCACGCAACTCTTTCGTGGATTTCTGCGCCTTTTAACTATTTATTTATAACAAAGATGACAAGAACCTGCTATTATTATGTGCCAGTACTCTTTCGCGGCTGATCACCTCTTTCAACCGTAGACACAGGACTAAGGTAAGCTCTAAGCATGTCTTTGATTGCGTTCTTTGATAAGTAATAGCACATATTTTGATCGTTAAAAGAGTGGTGTTCAATCAAAGGCTGACATAATTTTTCACTTTGCACAAGTCAGTCTGAGTTACACAGAAATTAATTTTATAATTAACATTTACGAAAAATCATAGATCAATCTTTTAACATCATAAAACAATCCAAAATTGATTTTAATCTATTAAGGTTTAAGAAAAGAAGGTGAAAAATAAGATCATGCATCGTTCGCTTAACATCTGATTTAACGTCTTTTTCATCCAATTTTCAATGAATCTTGCTGAGTCTAGGCTTAAATTATTATTACGAACGTTTAGAATATTCGTCAACTCTTCTTGTTATTAGAAAATAGCTAGGTATTTAATAAATAAGGTTATAAGACGAAGTAATTAGATCGACACTGGTAATAAGGTAGGAAACTTCGATTGTCTCTGGACTGCCCTAAGCCCATTGGAGTTTTTAAAAAAGAGCAGAAAAAAGTACCTCTGACATTTCACTAGTGCTCACGGAACAAAATAAGCTAAGTAGCTGTCTTTTCTGCGCAAATAAATAGGATGAACTTAATAGGCTTGCATAGGAAGACTCGCAATAGTTCCAATTGGTTCTTTTTTTTTTACAAACAGTGTATTGCATACGGATCTTTATTGTGCACGGCAGCCTTATATGCATGAATACATACTTATATGTTAGTAATTATACAAGGTACTTATTTATCTGCCTATTTATTAATGCGTGTATATCATATAGATTACAAACAAAATAAGTAAGTGAAAAAAATAAGAGGAGAAAAAGGGGTGGGACTCAGAGCTTAGACGCTGTTGCAACAGTGCTGCTCAAGCAGAAATTCACGAGCCTTCGTATAGTAAGAATAGTAAACTGTATACACACACAAATTAGAGTTGAGGGCTAAATAAAGCAAACAATTTTTTAAATTTTTTATTTGATCGCGTCACATCAATTATGACCGACATTTTTAAAGTTTTTTAACAGGCGCGTTATGTGCAAGAGTAAATTAATTACTTCAGAATTTTGACATTAAGAAAATATGTGATGGAAGTGGATTTTCATTTCACTTTCCTATTACCTCACCCCTCTCACCATACCATTCCGTACCAGTTCATTCCACACTACTCCACCACATCATAGCACAGCTCACATTTCAAATTTTACTGGATTTTATTTTTTATTCTCTAACCAGTTCTCTTAAAAAAAAAAAATAAAATAAAAAAAAAAAAACAAACCAGGGGGGATAAATGGGTCATGGGACCCACGGTAAAAACGAAGTTCTTTAAACATGAGATGAGTATGGACACAATTTTTAAGGTAACAAGGGGGTCGCCAGACCCACAGGAAGAACGAAGCTCTGTAAACGTTAGTACTGCATTCATGTTAATTACTGAAATAAAAACTTGAAAAACAAATAAAAAAAAAAAAAAATATTTTACTACTCACGATGGTTAAACTTCATGAGTACTGTATTTATGCACGACGTTCTCACGAAGTTCAACCATCGTGAGTAGTAAAATAGTTTTTTTTTTTTTATTTGTTTTTCAAGTTTTTGTTTTAGTAAACAACATGAATGCAGTACTAACGTTTACAGAGCTTTGTTCTTCCTGTGGTTCTGGCGATCCCCTTGTTACCTAAGAAATTGTGTCTATACTCATCTCATGATTAAAGAACTTCGTTCTTACCATGGGTCCCATGACCCATTTATACCCCTGGTTTTTTTTTTTTTTTTTTTTTTTAATTTTTGTTTTATTTTTTTTTATTTCTTGTTTTTTTTTTTTCATATTTTATTTTAAAAAATTTTATTTTTTTATTTTTTCCTTTATTTCTTGTTTTTTTTTTTTTTTTCATTTCTTGTTTTATTTTTTTTCATATTTCATTTTATTACATTTTTTTTTTTTTGTATTTTCTTTATTTAATTTCTTTCTTATTTTCATATTTAATCTTTTTTTTTTCATTTCCTTTTTTTCATACTTAATTTTTTTACTTTTTTTTTATTCTTTTGTATTTCCTTTATTCTAATAATTTATTTATTTATAAAATAATTTATTTATAACAGTAATTAGTAGCATTACTGTAATGCCAAAAAAAATCTCAGGTTTCATAAGAATCGGTCGGTATTTTATGCATCAAATGCATAAAATACAAATGTTTAATGCGTAATAACGCGCCTTATTATGTTTAATCTACATAACCATATATATGCTAATTAAAATTTTTTTTTTTTTTTTTTTTGTTTTAGATGTATTATTTAGAAAATAAATACACAATTTATAAAACAAATACATAATGGAATGTATTATCAATGAATACATTTAAAAATGGAATGTTACAGTTACGAACCACACCATAAGTACAAGAAACCGAGTTTCCATAGTCAACAGCGCTAGTAGCAGAGTGGGTAAGGTACTGTACTCATATGCAGGAGGTCGACGGTTCAAATCTCTTTATTGGAAAAAATTCAAAGTCAAAGAAAAATTATTGTGGGAGAATAAAATTACAAATGGGTTAAAAAATTAATTGCTTGGGAGTGTAAGGGGGAATGGTGGGTAAAGGTGTGTAGAAGAGTAACACGGCATGGTTGGCAGATATACATATATAGTGGGGAGAGGGGAAGTGTATGGAGAACAGTTGGTGAGGGGGACGGGGTGAGGGGTGAAACTTAAGAGGAAGGGACTCTGGATAAACGACTTTCATTTAAAAAAAAAAAAAATCTGTCGGTTTTAAATTTCCAGCCCCCTGAGTAACGTGACATAAAGAACTTCGTTCTAAAAAATCCTCATCACTCTGTGTTATAGTATAGTTCGTAACTTTTTTGAATGTGAATATTAATGTACTGTTAACTAATTAATTTCGTTTAATTTAAAGATAAATTGTTTTTTGTATTATAATTATTTTTTCAGTTGAATAATTATTTTAAACTAATAGATAAGCATATTTTAGCAGAACAGCTTTTCTGTGTTTAAAAAATACATATTTACTTATTAATAACTTGTAACTTTCATACTCAATAAGTAATTAATTAAACTAGCAGACTCTCGTCTCAGCTTCACCAGATACTTACTAACAAGAACATCGTAGTGTGTTGACATGTAATGTTAGAAGTTTTCAGTTGAAAATTTCACATCTATTTTTGACATTTCTTAGAACAAAATGTTTTTATTAAAAACATATTTAAATAGAATCCATACAGTTTATTTGGTCCTGGAGCCTAATCTTCAAAATTTTTAACGCCACAAAAATACGAAAACATTTTTTACTTATATTAAATTATAAAAAAATAAAGAGATTGCTGTAATAATCATGATGGAAAGCTGGTCTCCCACCTAATAAATTTCTTATTTGTAGATTTTGATGCTGATGCTTCAATCTTGATTTATGTTCTGCGTCAGTTTCTTGACGATCAATATTGTGTACACTAAGTACAATTCAAGTCTTCCTTCCAATTCGTCTTCTAGCGACTTTTGGCATAGCTAAGGCTTTTAGGAGGCTGTTTTTTGTCAACTTTGTTAAGTTTCAATGCATTGCTTGACAAGGTAGTTCAACGTGAGACAACCCTGAAAAGGACCCGTAAACTAAGCTCTTTTTTGACTGAAGTTTCCAGCAAATGTGACTGCCTAGATACCTCAAGGAAATCTTTTCTGTCCTGTTGTTAAAGCATCAGACTAATCAGAAAGAAAACTACAACGTCTAAAGCTTTAAAGCTAGTTGAAGAGCTCTTTCCCAACGTCTCTTGGTACAACGCTGGAGACGTTGATGTCTATGGTATCTTTTTTTTTGCAAAACTCAGTCGTTTTGGTGATCGAAGATGGAGAGATTAGTTCGTGATGCTTGCTCATTGGAGACTGTCCCGTTTGCTCAAGCTTATTTTTACTGTACAACTTTACTGTGACGTTTGCCCAGCGCAGTCCTTGGAGAGAATCGGTGATTCCTGGTTGAATACTTAAAGTCAGAAGGGTAATATAGGTCGTCGATCGCCGGAGTTTCTAGCCTTGCGGCAAATAATTATATTTATGACGTCGGCGAGTTGATGACTAACCCTTCCTCCGCAAGGAAACTGCAACGACTCGTGATCATAAGGAAAAAAGACCTGTCAATCATCTTATCAAGGGTCTTGATTGGAACAGTGGCAGCATAGAACAGGTTTAGTCAAATAATATTTGTGGAGGTTAAGGGAAGAAAAAAGAAGAAATGGACGGATTTTTAATAGGGAATACAGATAGGTCGATTACCTCTTCTGCAATAATAATGCTGTTATATAAAAATTTATAGAATTTAAAAAAAAGTCAAGTGCTTTATCATGTAATGAGTGACGCGCATAAATGAATTAACGAGATTCTCTCTGTCTCTCTTAAAACTTAGGATCAGGGGGAAAGAGTCATAGGGGACCAAAACCGTTGTGTTATTGATTCTACTGACTCTCTGCGATATTCTAGCATTTGGTCGTAGCTTCTGAAGGTAGAGCCTTGGAAAGGCGAGGAAAAACTGTAAGATAAAAGTAAGTTATATGAAACGTGCCCATATTATAAAATTTTTTTTTAATTATTGAAATTACTAATACTGCAAGTTCCAAATTGTTGAAACAAAAAATGTCACAAAAGCATATGAAATTTGAATTTCACGAATGGATGAAAAAAATAATTGTTTATAGTGAAGACGGTTTTCGAATAAATTGATTATGTTTGCCAGTTGTAAGATCACGTATAATTGCTCATATGCTAACAAGAGGTGACTCCTTTGAGGAGATTTTTATTTTTATTATATATCTAATTATCACTTATAACACATCATGTATGACATTGAAAAATATCCTATGAAGGTCTTAGAATAATAATTGATTTTAAGATTAGCAGTTATTCACTTAGAAATTATTATTATTTAATATTTCAAGTTGTGTACCAAATTTTACTTGCATGCCGTATTTATGAAATGAAACCTCGGCTTGTTTCATAATACGGCAGGAGCATTTGTCAGTGATGTACGTATTATGAAATGTACACAAACAAGGGATGTGTTTGTCTTTCATATTGCTATCTTTTATTGCTCACGTACTAATTTACACTGTTGTAAGGAATTTTTCAATTAAATATTAGTGTTAAATAGCTTCTTGGGCATTCGAACATTGTGTGTCTATGTTAGTATCTGAGTGGGTAAGCAAGTTAAACTTAATTTTCTTTAGCTTCTCATTATAACCTCAAAAATTATACAATGTTTACAGATATAAACAGTTTCGTTATTTATATTTTAACAGTCCCTACATCTTAGTTATCAACATAACAATGAAAAAACAAGAATCGAAAGCTTCTGACAAGAAAGGTAAATCCAAAGTTTTACAAAAACTAAAGAAAGTCCGCCAAAAAAGCAAAATCAAGAAGATCAAGGTAAAAAGAAAACAGTATTCAATTAATGCGCTTGAGAAAGCTTTAGAGATTATAAAAAAAGGAAAAACGTTGAAAGAAGCATCAAAAAAGTTTGGTGTACCAGAAACTACTCTATTTCGAAAGCTGAAGGATCCTGAAAGTATAAATGTGAGAAGTGGGCCTCCTACTGTTTTGTCTAGTGCAGTGAAACAGGAGATAGCAAATTGGATTAAGTATAGAGCAGAAAGAGGATGGCCAGTAACGAAACCACAGTTGCTTGATACTGTACAAAAATACGTAAAGTTTTTAAACATTGAATCCCCATTCAATAATGGTAGGCCAGGCCGGCACTGGTACGAGGGGTTTTTGAAACGAAACCAGGATATTTCTATTCAAACAGCTCAAAACTTAGGCCTTGACCGTGCATGTGTAACAGAGGAAGATCTAAAAGGGTGGTTTTCAGAGATACATGCATATTTGAGTATCAAAAATCTTTTACATATTAATGGATCAAGAGTGTACAACTGTGATAAATCAAGCTTCCAACTTTGTCCCACATCTAACAAAGTTTTGATAGAGAAAGGTTCCCGTACCGTTGATAAAATCATTGATGGCAACGAAAAAGAGTGCCTTACTACATTGTTTATGTATAGTGCTAACGGTGTGAGAGCTCCACCCATGATTTCATTTAAATATCAAGATAAAATTCCTAGAAAAATAGCAGAAAACTGTCCAACTGGTTGGGGACTAGGAATTTCTGAATCTGGGTGGATGACCTCCGAGACTTTTTTTGAGTATATGACCAATGTGTTTTATTCCTGGTTGATAAAAAATAATATTGTATTCCCTGTAATTGTGTATTTCGATGGCCACTCGTCTCACATGACGATTCCTCTTGTTTGCTTTTGTAAAGAAAAAAACATAGAGTTAATCGCTTTATTTCCACACTCGACGCACATCAAACAACCCCTAGATATAGCTTTTTTTCACCCTTTCAAGGAAGCATGGAAATTGAATATCACTCAATGGTTTGATGATAATAATGTCAAAAAACTATTAAGACATGAATTTACTCCTGTCTTGCAAATTAATCTTAATTCTATGACTGAAGAAAAAAATATTATTAGCAATGGCTTTAGATTAGCTGGATTATGGCCTTTCAATCCTGAGGCTGTAAATTACAATGTGCTGAAAAAAAAGAAAAAAAATTCAACAAAAGTTCCACTCAATGAGACAGTTACAACAAATGATTCTGATAAAAAACAAGACTTCCTTATGGAATTTGAATCAGGTATACAAGAAAACTTATCGAGGCAGTTTAAAATTTGTGCAGCTAATGGTGTATGGAACGGTGCAATTTAGCACCTAGGTTTATTTAATTATTGGCTTACTAAGAGCCAAAATTGTGCAGGTTAATATTTTACTATTATTTATCTACTTATTAAGTTTCATTTCTCTAAGAAAAAAACTACTACTTATATCTTTGATTAGATCTTTTTCAATGATTGTTAATAGCATAAAAATTAATAGCATGAATTTTTGAGTTGAAATGAATACTGGTCAATAATGTATCACTTTGTTGAAATACAGGTCATACAAAACAAGTAAAATCTAAAATTATAAGTAACGTTAGTGTTAATAATCACATTGTAAAAATCATAAAAGAACCTCCACCTGATACAATAGATACTTTTCCTGATGCACAGAAGAAAGTTCCGGAAGAAAATGAAAAACCACATTCTAACACTCATTTTTATCAAGATACATCAGAATCAATAAGTGCTACAGAAACAGTAACTTCCAATGAATGTGTATTATCAAATAAAGATCCGGTACTAATCCGTACTACTCATTCTTATCTCAGTTTATTGGAATCAAACGGCGCTATTGTGGAAGTTGTTTCTTGTGAAAAGGATGATTTTGTCAACAACAGTCATACAATACAAAATTATTCAGCGGATAATCTAAATGTGATTGTTGATCAGTTGAATGAAACAGTATCAAGCCCGCAAGAAATTCCTGTGATTGTTAATTCTGAGAGTAACAAAAACAGAAATTCTACATTAGAAATCATCATTCTTAATAACGAAAATATACAAGGTAATTAAATATTTTTATAGAGAAATGAAGTGATTTCCTCGTAACATTAATATCTTTTTAGATTCTACAGCGCCTGTATCCAAAGAAATTTTGAGTTTTAATAAAGAAAATACGAATATTTGCACTGAAAATAAGAAGATAGAATGTAGCACTGATAACGCTTTTTCACAAGCATTTATCTTACCAGAAAAGTATCTGCCAAAGAAAAAAAAGAAAAAATTAGCTGCAAAAGGAAAACCAAAATTACCATCAGCAGGAACCTTTGATGAGTGGATTAAAGCTAATTTGGAAAAGGAAGAAGAGAAAAGAAAGAAGGAAGAAAGAGCTGCTAAAACAAAAAAATTACAAGAAGAAAAAAAGAAACTTGCTGAAGAAAGAAAGAAGATATCAGAAAAATGAAAGAAGTAGCTAAGATAATTAAGCAAGAAAAGCAATGATTTATAATTTTCTACGTTTTTTAACAAGTTAATGTTTTTCAGTCAAGATCAAATCGTATTTCATTAGTAGAACTAATTAAATCATAGTAAAAATGATAGTTCCTTACAACAAAAATTTATGATTATTTAAAAGTGCAGTTAAGTATGGTTATATCACATGTATGTATGTGAGTTATGCTTAATTTAAAAAAAATAAATATTTTTTCATTTACAATGTGCATTTTTGCCAAGATAATTTACTCTTTATCATGTAATTATTTTATATGAATGTATATTCTCCTTAATTTTTTTTATTTTATAACAGGGACAGATAGTATGGAACAGAGAAACAACGATAAATTCTATATTCGATAATACGTACACATTGATCTAATTTTTTTTTTATTATTATAAATTCAAAAACCAATAAATTCGAGTTTTTCAAGGGGTTAATTCTTAGAGAAATATTAGCCCTTCAATTTGTAGAAAAAAGAATCTGCATTGATATTGTTACTTATGAAAAATTTATCTATTGAGCAATAGATCAAATATTTGTATTCATAATAGGGACGTTTACCTTATTTGTGGAAAGATTGCTGGGTTTGGAGACAGCGGAGTGTCTAAGATCCGACACTCAAACTCTTTGCAGGGCTCTTGATGCAATATACACAGATGAGTCAAAAGAGCAAACATGGTTAGTAATTAGAGTTCATTACTGTGAAAAACACTTTGAGCACTTGTCTGACTCTTGCATTTTCTCCAACAAGAGGAGCATTGCTCTTTCAAGCCACTCAGAGTGGATTACTTCTCTAATCACGAGAAAGGGCCACGGCTTCGTTGAGATTAGAGCTGAGTTCAACTCGGTTCCAAGACTTGACACGCGAGAATGTCAAGCAAAAGTATGTGTTACCAGAAGTACACCGTGGCCAGTTGGTTTATTTCGTTAAGGTTATGACCTAAAAAATTGGACCATCGGGAAGGCTTTTTTTCACTGAGTTAACAAGTCTGGAGTAAGAAATCAAACATAGTGTGGAATACGTCTGGCAGGCCGAGGGCCAAGTTTAAAAGTCGGCTGTAAAAATATTGCTACAATAAAGAGGAGTGTTACCTTAAAAACGCTCATCTCTGGACAAGCTTCCGCGCTTTCAGAATCCGTCTCCGCAAGGAAACGGAAGCTAGGAAGCCTTGTGTAACAGACCGTCGACCAATGTTGAAAGCTGGCAGAACAGTTAATTGCTAGCAGAAGGTATGAGTTACTGTAAGTACACTACCATCGGACAGAGCTACTTAGCTCAGTAAACTTATTCAAAAACTAAAATCGCAGCTAGGTGGTAAAATCCGATAGGCTGAGAGCCATGTTAAAAGTATTATTTTTCAAAGCAGGGTAAAAGTAGTCTGGAGGGCATGGCTGTCAGAGATTGATGCCCCTGCCCGTAAATTAGCCATTCTATGCAGTTCCAGGCGAAAACTGGCAGACGCGCCTCCTTGTCAGTCCTCGTGGACACGGTCATGGCTAAAACTATCTCTGAATGGTTGGATCTGGAATGACCAATTAAGAGTCAGCGCAGCTAATGTCTCGTGACTGAAGAGTCCGTCCCAGATTTTAGTTTAACCTTTCACAGAAATCTGATAAAATGTAATTTCGGATTTCTTTAGGAATGCAACCAGTTTGACAAACGGGTGTATAAATTTTTCCAAGTCTGACTTAAGGTGGGTTTTGCTCAGTTGCAGATGATAATTTTCAGACTCTGATTATACCATTCAAGAGGTTATGAAGCCCCCACCTGGGGTGAACAACTGGAAATGGGAAGCAGTGCCAGCCAAATGATGGGATAACATCGGTGTGCACTTCTTTGTGCGTCGTTATCCCTGTGTCCATTAGAGACCAGTATTGCCGGTAGCCAGGATACCCAGATGCACGACTCCCAGCTCTATGCTTCATGAACTGCTGATAATCGACTTTGGTATTCGGTACTTTGTTCGGGGCTATAATAACCAGACTTTCTTAACTTTATTGCAGGTTGCTTTAATTTTACTTTTACGCCACCTAGTGGATCCTACTAAGCTGAAGTAAGAAGTTAGCATATTTTAACATAACTTTGAGCTTATTTATTGCTATTGTTGTTAATCATTTTCAGATACAAATAAAACTAAAACCATCCCGGAATTATCAAGAATCAGTATGCCAAGTTTCAGCAAAATCGGTTCAGTAGTTGTCGTGGTTAGCCATTACAACAGGTTAAGTGACTTTGCTTCATATATTAGAAAGACTGAACATTGAATTTTTCTTGTTTTGTAGAAATACCTTTATAAAAAAATAATTATTAACTATTTTCTTACATTGAGAGTATCTTACTATTTTTTACTCTCCTATACCTTATCATATAAAGCTGTGGCCAATATAAGGAACATTATACAAGATTTTTTTATTAAAAGACTTAATAAAAAATGTAACTTCTTGTAAAGTTGTTGTGAGGCTTGGTGCACGAAGTACGCTGGGGACCAAAGCTTTAGGTTTTGATCCCCCTGCAGTCTGCTTTATCACAAAATAAAAATTGTGTGATTTCACATATTGAAATAAATGTATACACTGAACGACTTTTTGTATGATAAATTCAATTTTACTTATACTTTATAAATTTATATACATCTATAAAAGTAAAAAAAAAAGATAAAAAAGAGATATTCCTGAAACAAAGATTTAATAGTGTCCGTAAGGAGTCTTGTGAGGTACGATTTTATTTAAAATCTTTGTCTGTCACTAATATATTCCTAAATCTCCAGTTTCTCTAGATAACGTTACTGCACAACTATTTATGCCCAAGAAATCAGCGGAACGTTATTTCTACGTGCCATATCCTTAACTAAATTTAACGTCATAATTGAACAATCAGAGTTAATAACTAAATTTTAATTTTAAACATCTTAAAGAAAAATTTGATGTATAAGCACTTAATTTCAAAGTAAGACTCACCTGTTTTACGTCATAAGAATTTACATAATTATTAGTTAAATTCAAGTATCATCGTTCATTTTTTCGTTCGTTTACTTTGTTTCTTTTGTTTGTACATTTCGTTCCTATCAGTTCAGTGAATTCATTATTTTGTATTTTTTTTGCTTGCATCATGAACTTTAAGATAATCGTAGCAATAAGGGCTTCACATGGTTGCTTTTAGTTATTAAATTGAAAGTTATCTTAAAGTATAAGGAATGTTCTATACTCGTCAAGATAATGAAAATAATAATGTTATCATATCATTTTAACATTTTACGATGAATGATTATACATTTTAGACAAAAAATTTTAAGTTTGATTTAAAAAATAGAATATAGAAATTACAGTATGGATGACGCAACGTATACATGTGCAGATCGCACATATATTAATAAACATATAAGTGTTTTATTAGAAGCGCTTAACTTTACACATAAAGGTTTACAACCACGTACTCTAAATTTTAAAGTCGATACAATGGTTATAATATGATTAAGTAACTTTCGAACAGTGGATGGCTTGTGCAATGGCATTAGATTTCACATAGTTAAGTAGGTTAGATATAACATTAAAGCATAAATGATAACTAGAGAAAAGTTACGCAGTAAAGTTTTTAAGCCAAGAACTTATTTAAATACTGGTAATAATTTATCTTTACCAATTATATTATGTACAAAACCATTTTCGTCGATTCGAGCTTTTTTAATGATAATTAATAAATCACCGGGTCAAAGCTTGCGTAAATTACGAATTCACTGTAAAAGACCCTTATTCTATTAGAAATAACCTTACGTATTTCCTTTGAAATATAGAAGTCCTTATAGTGCATTACACAAAATTATTCCAAACATAAGCCAAGTATTCAAAATACAGTATGGGAAAAAAATTTTTTTACATAATGATTACAAGAAAATTTATTTCTTAGTCAAAACTCACAGAAAATTCTAATATTAAAAAAATTTCTTTCTATGCAAAATAACATTTAACATTTTCTTTGCTAAAATCAGCACAAAAGTATCACATAAATTTCCATCTTGAAATGAACAAAAATATAATATGCCAGTAAAAGTGACGACTGAAATAGTCACATTGCATAGTCCACAGTCTTTTACTGAAGTGACACAAGTTCTTGGAGTGCTTGTAGTAGAAATACCAATGCCAAATTTTGTCTTTAGTTGATGACAAAGAATTGTAAGCCTGTAAAACATGTGGCTTCTCTGTTGACTGCACGCACTCCTGCGTCAGCGTAACCACCAACCAGTGACAGTGACACTTAACCCCACGACTCCTGCACACGTGCAACCACTGGCTTCTGCTCGCAGACATTGGCATAATCTAGCATCACTGGCGAACGCTGGCATATGCTAGTATTTATACGAAACAGTGTGTGTGTGCGTCTGTGCGTGAATGTGTGAATGTGTGCCTTGGTGCGTGGCACTCTAGAGTAGATATAGATATAGCGTCGTTGCTGGCTAGTAATATACGTTGGTAGTAAATACAGCATAATAATAATAACAAAAGTAACAGTAATAACGATAATTATAAAAATAATAAAAATAATAATAATAATAATTTTTAAAAATAATGATAACTAAATTTTAAGTGATGACAATAACATTGATGATAAAGAAATAATGATAAAAAATAAAAGTGATAATAATAAATAATAATTAATACGGCTCTAACACCATTAACTAAACTTATGACAATAATAATAATAGCAACAATAAAAGCTTCAATAGTAACAATAATCACAAAAAAAAAATAAAAACAATCAAATCGTTATATTACACAGCCCTACAAAAAAAAAGTCGCAGGACTTTTTAAGAGTTACATGTCTTCCTATGGATTTGAGCCACTAATTTCGAATTTAAAGTCAAAACAGCACCTTCGTTGATCACTTTTTGAGATAACCTTAAAAAATTTAATTTTTAAGTACATGATGGAAATACGTGCTTTTTATTTGAATTTTGCACTGCTAAACTAAAAAATAAAGTCACATTTTCAGAAATACTGATAACTTAGCAACATAACCTTTAAAAAAAAGTATCAACTCTTGTTTGTACTTGTTTGAGTACTGTATACTTGTAGATTTTGAGGCGTGGAACCTGGAAACGTTAAGTTGAAAAAAAATACCATACGTAAAAAAAGATGTTCAGATTTTAGAAAAGGCTGGTCCCTCTCGTTCTAGTTCTGAAAAAATGAAAACCATGCCAGAGAAAACAAAAGGTCCTAGTGATAGTGAAGAGTCCAGTACTAAATTTAAAGAAACTGATGATACACTTCATACAACAAAAAAACGAAACGTTCGGAGACGTGGACTCTAGATGAATGGAATGACTTGATTCGAGACTTGGGATTACCTAAGGATGGTGCTGAATACCTTGCTGCAAGTTTGAAAAAAAGACAATTTATCATAAGGAATTAAGTACAGTTTTTATAGGAACAGAGAAGAATATTTTTGAAAATACTTCCATCTTGATCGAGAACTGTCATTAGTTTTTTGCACGAATTTAAATGATCTGATGGATGAGTTTAAATCAGAAATTTACATAACTTATGAATGGAGGTTGCTCATAGATTCTTCTAAGCGTAGCCTGGAAGCGGTTCTATTGCACAACACGAACGTTTAAGTATCAGTCCCAATAGCTCATTCAACAAACTTAAAGATCACAAAAATATGGAAACTGTCCTAAAAAAAATAAAAAACGAACAACATAAACTGCTTATTTGTGGAGATTTCAATGTTCTTACAATACTTTTATGGCAGCAATCAGGAAATACGAAGTTCCCATGTTTTTTGTGCTTATGGGGTAGCTGAGACCGTGCTTATCATTAAAGTAAAAAAAAAATTTGGCCAAAAAGATTGTGACTGGAACCAGGATCTGAAAACGATATTAATGACTCATTCATTAAGCTATCAAAAGTTTTCCTTCCACTTTTTCGTATCAAGCTAGATTTAATGAAACAATTCGTGAAAGCCTTAGATAAAGAGGGACAACGTTTTGAATATATAGCGTCTTAGTTTTCTTAAGTGTATGATGCAAAATTAAAGGAAGAAATATTTGATTTTTGTAATGAAAATGTTGTTCAACCGTTTCTAGGCAATATGAAAAGTTCAGAATGAAAACAATTTAACCTGGCACTTTTCTCAGTCCAGTGCCTTTAAAAACATTTTAAAATCATGTTGTGAAATAAGGAGCTCAAGCACTTAAAAGTAAGATTTTTTAAGGTTATATCTACTAATAATCATAAAAAATGATGTAATTTCCAAAATATTAAGATTTAGTAGCTCTAAATATATAAAAAAACATATGTCCAAATAAGTATACTTTTTTTTGGGTGTAAAAATTTCAGGTTTCACGCCTCAAAATCTACGAGTGTACGGTGATTAAACAATTACAAACAAGAGTTGATACCTTTTTTTAAAAGTTATATTGCTAAGTTATCAGTATTCCTGAGAATGTAACCTTATTTTTTAATTCAGCAATGCAAAATCCAAATAAAAACCACGTATATTTATCACATACTCAAAAATTACGTTTTTTGAGGTTATCTCCAAAACTTATCAAGGAAGGTGCTGTTTTGACTTTAAATTCGGAATCAGCGGTTTAAAACTTAGACGAAGTCATGTGTCTCTAAAAAAGTACCACATTTTCTTGTGTTATTAACGTTTAGAATTGTAGCAGTAACAATTGAATTAGTAAAAAACTATTAGAGTATTAATAATAATCAGTTCTATTATAACAGTTTACTAGCATTCCTAAGCTTGTGCTAGCATATACTGGCATACCCGGGCAAGAGCTAGGATTCCCCAGCATACACTAGCAAATACTAGCATACCTAAGCGAAAGCTAGTATGCCCAAGCTTACGCTAGCAGATCCTAGCTCAATCCAGTTTGTAAGCACAAATACTATAAATAATGTTATTTACTTTCACAATAGTAATAATAATAATAATAATAATTATAATGATGAAACTTATAATAACAACAATTATCATTATATTAATAACAGTAATAATTATATTCATAATAATTAAATTTATAATGCTTGCCCATGTTGGCACAAGCTTGGGCATGGTAGCAAACAAAAATGTAAAGACAAATTATTAATAACACCTTCAAAATTTTTCATTATTACTACTGCTATTATTAATTTTTTTTTTTTGTCATTAATATTCTAATTTTAACTATTGTTGTTATTTTTAAAACTTTTATGATTGCTATCGTTATTATTTTGGTAAATGTTGATAATAGTATTATAGGCGTAGTGATAATTATATAATATGTTACGGTGCAGCCGCGAGGGGTTCGCGGGTGCAGGGAGGGGAGACGGGAGAAGAGGAACAAAGTGACGGAGAAGAGAGAAAAGAGTTAGACTAGCTTGGGAACCGTTGCGAGGTGGAGCGGAACGTGAAGTTTGTGTGCGCGAACAAAAGAGATTAGGTGTACGAGAAGGGTAGCCGAACGAGAGAGAGAGGAAGACTCAAGGTCGACGTCACCCAAGTACCTGGTAGACTCAGGTGGCAAATACCAGGTCGAGTCCAAGGAGCTTGGCTGGTGGGATGCCCACCAGATCCTCTTGTAGGATCAAGGAATCCATTGGCCCATTACGCTGGAGATCGCTGCAAAAAGCAAGTAAGTCGAGGTGGGTGTTTTTGCGCGCTTTTGGTTCCTTCAACTCGCGAGGTCTGCCCATCGCATAGAGAGTAACTTGTGCGAGAGAGACATCAGTCTCAACTTGTTATTGCTCAAGTGAGCTCCCGTTATAATATTTACACACCCACGTAGATTTAGACAACTATTTGTAATTTCTTTTTTATAATGTATTTTCTATTTTCTATTTAAATTGCAAGTGCTCATGTACTAAATTATTTAGCTCCTATATGTGTGTATCATATCCAACCTGAGAATCCATTGTCCCGTACCAGTGCATATTATTAGATTTCCAGTATGGCCTCTTGTTCTAGGTGTACCGACTCTGTGGCATCGACGACGCAATTCCGAGATGCTTGAGTGTAATGATACAGGGATAGAGGCGAGAAAGCAGATAAATTGATCCGCGAATTTAACGAGGAGTGTCGATGAGGGTTTTTGGGCCTAGCCGCCCGATCGAAATATAACTTGGCAGGGCATGAGGTCACGTCCAGTTCCTGGTAACATATTCCCTCCCACGAACCCCATAACAACTGTTATCATTATTAACTTTCACTTTTACTAGATGATCATGATGATTATTATCATTATTAATATTATTATTTTCATTATTATTATTCTTAGTATTTTTACTGCTAAAATATATATCTACATTGTATTATACTTTAATGTGCTAGCGTATGCTCAGGCTTGCTGGCTGTCTTTTGGATATATCAGTATATGCTATAGCACAACCTCAGGGCCTTGGGTCAGCTAGAGAATGTTCGTATATGCTATATCTACTACTAACGTGCATGAATAGCCAGCTATGACGCTATATCTACATCTACTCTTGAGTCCGAAGTGCGAAGGCACTTACACACACACTCACCCGCACACACTGTATTATATGAGCCTTCAGCATATGTTAGCGTGTACCAGCGGACACCAGTGGTTCTACGTGAGCAGGAGTAGTGAGGTTGAGTGTTACTGTCACTGGTTGGCGGTTGCACTGACGCAGAAGTGTGTTCACTCAACAGTGACTCTCAAGCGATACAATTCTGTGTGACTAACTTAAGACAAAATTTGGCATCGACACACATTATGAGTTCTTGAAGCATATCTGTCACTTTAGTAGATGTCCGTTTACTGTTTAAAACGTTTTGCTAGTTTGGGAAATAGTAAACACAGGCCTTCTCTAGCACATTAAAGAGCTTTGTCAGCCCTATAAAGCGTAACGCGTACAGTGTAATACATATGTGTACGATTAGTTAACAGGATCAGGACCCTGCATGGCTGTACTTAAGTATCGTTTTGCAACAACTTACTCACAACTTAAACATAGCATACGGTATTGGAAGCCTTGTAAAGTGGTAGGTAAGTTGTCAGAGCTGTACTCCGTAAATTTTACTTTTTAAACAACACCATATCACAACATGACGTCACGTTCGAATACATAAGAAATAGTAACGTACCGTCAGCATGTGGTACAGCGTATATTATAAAAGTTACAGATTACTATTCCTTAGAGCAATACTGAAATATATACAGCCCCTCACGCTCTCTAATAGCCTAAATATGACATAAGATATGCTAAGATTCTATAAAGTTGTTGGTAAGTTGTTGGACAACGTTACTGGAACACATTTTTAATACGATCAGTGCGAGTGTATGGTAGCGCTGTCTGTAGTAAACAAAGGCAGTATGCTCCTGTTGCTCGTATGCTAATCAGAAGAGTCATGGTTATAGTTTGAATTTCCCTAGCAGCATCCTCACTATAAATGCACTGTTATTTCTACTTATTGAACTTATTCTTCTGAAATAAGGGCCAAACAATATTTTGCAATTGGAGCAATTTTAGAAAATGTTCAAGTAACTTCCAGAAATCAATACGTGAGTTTTTACAGATCGTTTCAAAGTTTTAACTTCTGTTGACAGTTTTCGTTGTCTGTCTCGTTGTACAAAAATTCTTCTTGGTTACTTCGTGTCAATAGGAAAATAAGTAATGCTTTCCAAATCAGAGTTCTAGAAAACATTTAAAATTAGGATGACTTTTTCAATTTTCTCTTGTAACTAGTAATACAGGAATAAAATATGTCAAGAAAAATATGTTAATCAACTTGATGTTTGTGAAAAGCTCACATGTGATTTGATGTATGGTAAGGATTACAGGAACTATGAAAACTAGTATTATACATAGAACAAAAAAGGTGTTGATTACATAATTAGAGTAGAAAAAAGTGCCTAGGTCTTAAAAGTTTATGATAAACATACCAGTTTACTAAGTATAAAAGTTTCAAATGAATCTTTAGGCTATAATAAGATCAAGTTACTATTAGAAGCATAATATGCACATACATAAAGTATGTTTGTTTTGTTGAAAAACGAGCGTTATGATGCTAGTCATATCCTTATCTTTAAGACCATTATGGCGTTGTTATTAACCTTTTTTTATCTTTAATTATAAGTGTTGTCTTTTAAAAGTTGTAGAATACTAACTAAGTTTTTCTTAAAGTTATAATTTTTTTGGTATACCTCGTAAAGGTCATGGCTATGACCATTGAGGCTATAAGATTCTTTGCTAATTCGTTTATGTAATAGTTGATAGTGGGAGTAAAGCCATTGTATCCGTTATTAAAGTCAATAGTTGATATTTGCTGCACATGATGTTAACTATGTTTGCACTAGCAACATAAAAAATTTCAAGTACTGAGAAAACCAATATAAAAGCAAATAAAATATTTAAAAAATTAAAGCTGTGTCAGTAGCAATAGAACAAATAACTATTTAGATTTTACTGATATTTAATGTAATCTATTATTTCTTCGTCACTGTAGGAGCTACAATGTTCAAAATCTGATAGAAGATCTTCGTCAAATTTACCGAGATGCTGGAACTGGAAATAAAGGACTTACATTCATATTCAGCGATAATGAGATCAAAGATGATAGCTTTTTAGAATTTATTAACAATATTCTTAGTGTTGGTGAGGTTGCCAATCTTTTTCTAAAGGACGAGCTGGACGAAATACTGGCTAATATTGTTTCTCTAATGAAAAAGGAGGATTCTAAACGAGCGCCTACACAAGATAATCTATATGATTTCTTTATCTCTAGGGCAAGAAATAATTTACACATCGCTCTATGTTTTTCACCAGTAAGTTTGAATTTGAGATTGCAATATAAATGATAAGTAACGAATAATATTAACATACATAATAATTGTATTGAAAAAAAAAATTTCTTATATTACTTTTGATAATTAAAAATGTGTACGTGTGACAATTTTTTTAATGGTAAAATACATTTTAGAAAGTAAGTATCATGCCAATATCCATACGTTAAGGGAGTAATAAGTAGTAGGACTTTTATTTCAGAAAAATCTGTAGCAGCTTATACTTGTCTTAATTCGACACTTTGATAAGTTTAATTTTTAACACAGCTGTCCTTTAGATTAACGGTTTTTCGGATCAAATCTCATAAAGCATAAATTTTTCAAATCCTGCTGAAAACTAACTATTATATTTCATTACATTGAAAAATTCATGTAAAATCACAATGTATTAACACATTTTATTGTACAAGGTGAATGAACAGTATATACAACACTTTCTAGATACAAAACTGTGAAACATTTAATCCAGTATATCAATTGTAACACAAAATTTTTATGAGTCACAAATTCTTTCAATACGTGCAGTTATTATTAAGAGTCTCATAGATATCAGAACAAATTATGTCTCCTCCCTGCAACTTTCTCTATGCGGTGCTAAGACAAACGTGTACCTACACAATGAACATGCGTGGATAAACTACCTCATATGGCTCTTCTTTAAACTCCACTGTGCTTCCTTTTTCTGCTACCAGCTCACTACCACATACACGGATGAATATGATTACTGAATGCAAATGCTGTTGATAAAAATACGCATGTAGGCACAAGGCATGCGCATAACTGCAATGATTATCTGCTGAAAAACCAGAGACTGTCTTTGTCGTGTAGCTAATGAGTCATGCTTATACCGACGCCTCAGACAAAAATCAGCCCAGTTCAGATTTTTTAATGTTATTTGAAAAGGGAGAACCTGAACTGAGCTGATTTTCGTCCAAGGCGTCGATACCATGTTTTTTTTGTGTTGTCTTATATTGGTTATACTTTTGACTGGAGTAATTTTCACTAAAGTATTTGGTTTGAATCAAGGAAGACTAGCACCATGCTCATCTTGTGGTTCTGACCTCAGGGGGACTGGTGAAAACACTTCTACTTTATCACTGCTGTTATATCCAAGAATTTCTGGTTTCATGTTCTTCTAGTCTTTGGTAGAGTATTTGCGTGTTCTACCAACGCTTAATATTGTTGTAATTTCATATTTTTTTTGTGAGAGTCAGAGTTTTTTTATCCGACGAGGGCAGGGACGTTTTAAAAATGGCCAAAATGTTGCTTTCGTTGTTAATAAGTATAAAAATATGACAGTACAACCATTAGACATTATTTTTTATACATTGCTTATGCTATAATTGTTGAGGATTTAGACACATCGCTAATAACTCTAATAATAATGCTACGTATGGTTTTGTCCTTGTCTTAATAAAACCTCACTATGTAAAACGAAATCTCAAGTTAAATGTGTTAATTGTTGAAGAAGTTGTTAGAGATGTCTTGCATTTCTCAGTTTTTTATTCAGTCAGTCTGGACAGTGACAGGCCTCTTTTGTGTACATGCATGCATGTGCGTGTGCGTGTGTGGTATGCCACGCATTTCTTTTATCGTTCTCTTTGCACTGCTAAGGAGTGCGACGCGCGCAACTCCCTAGCAGTGCAAAAGTAGACTCATATAGATGTAAAGTCTCTTGTTCATTTTATCGGTGTACCTTTAAGTGAATAATTAAACACTTGGTATATTTCTACTTAGTCCATTATTTGTTCTCCGTTGTTGCTCATTATTTCTTTCTCCTTTTTCACATCTCGTTATCAGAAGTAAACAGACCACTGTATCTCACACGGCTTTCAATATAGTCTTCTATTCAATTACACGTCTTAAAATTAAACTCAAATTTTGCTGTATTAACTTGCTGTATATAATCCTATATAACCCAGTATCTCTGTTACCCTACAACCTTACAACCTTAAAACCCTAAAAACTAGTGAAAAAGAGGCTTATGCACTTTCTAGAAGAGAAAATAAAGTTTCAAACTATCATATCGCCAAACCACACTCTCTGTTACTCATCTGGTTTAGAGATTATGGCGTCATTGGGTTTTAGGGTTTTGGGGTTAATGGAGTTTAGGGATGATCAAATTATAAGGTTATAGTGTTACTTGGGTTAAGATACTCGGGCATTAAATGGTTTATGTGTTATGGGGTTTTTGGGCTTAAATTTTGAGGTTATGAGAAATCCCGACGTGATAGAGTAAAATTGACCTCGGATTCGAATTCAGCATGGTCGATTACAAATAGGAGAGTATGTCAGGTCTCTGCACTAAGACTTTCGATTTTTTTTGTGGAGCAATTATCAATGGATCCATACTACGACTTCCCTTTCTTCGAGTATAACCCCGGTTAATTTGTGGTGGTAACAATCGGCTAAGAATATTATCTGTACCGAGGAAACTCTAAGATTAGGAACCAACATACAAACAATGATTGTGTTTATTTGTCGGAGGGCAGGTTCGTGGCCCTGTGTAAAAGAGCGAAATTGCTCAAATTGCCGATTATATACAATACTTAAAAATATTTATTATCAAGTTTCAAAATTTATCTGTTGAATAATCAATTAATTCCTGCACCATATACAGCAATTGTTTATTGATTATTACTTTATTGAGTTCTCTTGAATATTTCCTTAATTTAATTAATTTAATAATTTAAAATCTTTTTCAACTTATTCAATATTTTTCTAATCTAATAACTTTTTTATTTTATTCCTGTCCCTTTTTGGGGTCCAGATAATATTTTCAGTTTATTAAACGATTTCAAATCTTAACAGCTATTTTTCTAGTTTTTATCTTAAACTATAAAAAGGAACTCGCAATCTTATGTGGAGGGGAAGGTTTGCTTAAATAAGTACAATAAATTTATTTTTAATTATCTTATATTTATTCAATCATATGATTCTAAGGAAATTATATCTTAAATTTTTACATGTATTAATTTTATTTGAGTGATCGCAATTTTTTACGTTAATCATAAAAAACAATATATAATGTACTCGACAATTCACTTAAAATTTATCCGCCTTTTTAATAGAAAATTTTACAAAAATGACAATTTGAATTTTCCCTCCTTAGTATCTCTGCTTGAACACGTTAGGTTAGACTAATGCGAATTTTTATTACAACCGCGGAAAGTTAGTGTTAGGTACCTATCCGACCAAGTCACGTAAGGTTAGGTCGTTCTCAGGGCCCTTGGGTGTCTTGAGCACTGCTTAAGTCGTCAACCCAGGAACTTCGCCTAAGAACGTGGTCGCTAACCCTAGTGCCTCGACTACTTGGGGATGCGTCGTCTCCACGCTTAAAGCGGTCCAGCACCGAAATTCCAAGTAGGTACCAGTTAGTGGAAGTGTTACCTTGCTGGTAGTGTACACACTTACTTTTCAGCTACCAGCCTTCGTATTTCGTCTCTTTCTCTCCCTTCGTGCTCGTCGCGGTATTGTACCGGTGCACGGGAAAGTTTCAGGTCTGGGTGAGCAACGGATATACCGCGTCCCAGGCTCGCTGGAAGAGGAACTCTTTTCATTGAACAATGGTGCCTTTTATGCTAACGTTATTTCCTTTTGAGTAGCAGGTTCTTCCTTCTTTGGGTGAACGCGCTCTAGCGTTTTCTTAATGTACTAGACGCACATTCCCCGCGCGCGGCGTTCAAATTTGAATTTTCAAATAGGAATTTTTTATAAAATGAAATATATGTATATATAGAAAAAGGTGTACTGTTGAATTGTCTATTAGACGGATTTTTTGTTATAAGAAAATATAATAAATAAAAAAATATAAATATAAATGTAAAGCGTGTATTATAAATTCTAGGTAATAGAAGTGCCCCCTTGCAATACCCATACTATAAGCATTGGAGATAAACAGCTACTCAATCTCGTAAAGCTGGCTCTTTACAATACCAAGCACTTTTACTATTACTTTAGGCTACAGAGCTGTTTAATCTCTGCAGAAGCTTGAAGGCTTATCAATGATCTCTGACTATCAGACAAAAATATAAGTTAATTAGAACTACCAGCATTTTCTACTACTATAAACATCTACTATGTTAAGCCCTTCTTTTATGCATTTGAACTTGTAAACTACAGCTATTTGTTAAAAAGCTAAAAGCCTTGGCGTCTCTGACTTTATGTGCGTGTAAATTTTCTTTTACTTAACCGATCGTTTTCAGACTTTTTGTGCTCTAAATTTGAATTATTGTAAGTAGGTCTGCATGCTTACTGATGGTGTTTATAATTAAGGTCTTTTAGTATTATTAAAAAGCAATTGACGACCAAATGTGCCATAACTCACTTTTCTCCCGGTAATCGAGAGCCAAGAGAATGCTTCGTATAACTAAAGTCAAGCCAGATAGATTATTTATTGTTACCCATGCTAGAGTGCCCTTAATTATTATCATTGGACTTAAGAAAGTGTTTTAGTGTTAAATGTAGAGACTTTTTGTCTATATTCAAGTTTATGTATAATACGGTAGTTCATTACCTTTAATATAAAAAAGTGACTACGTCTCTTATTCTCGAAAAAATCAACGCCTCCCATGCGCCCCTTACGTACAATACTTAAGATCCCTCCTTACTCCACTACCACTGCTAAAATTTTTAGTAGCTGTATGATAATAGTGCAATGTAAGGCAGTTAAAAAAGTATGCTAACAGTACATGTATTATGTTTCGTAGCTGTTGACGCTTTGTTCGTACATGGACAATTTTTATTGAACATAAGGCACAAGTTATATACATACATGTAATTGTAGGGTTATAATTCTGAAACACAACTTTTACTTATATGATATAAATAATCAGCAATCAAAGTAGTTCAAAACCTCTCAACTCATTTCAGTATCTTTTAACCTATACAGTAAAACACAGAATGTAATATTTATTAAGTAGTACGTAATTTAACCAAATCTATTTTCTTCATAAGGTAATTGCAGTAAGATTTTATATATTATGCGTATTTTTAAATACTGTATTAAACACACCTTTAAAAGAATTTTGAAGTGTCTTTGTTCTTTTTTCTTAAATTCTAAGTTTATAATTAGAAAAATAGTTTTTTAGAGTACTGATACACTTGAGTAATTTTACGAAACAATTATTATTATTTTATTTACACTAAGCTATAGAAATATATGCTATTTGTTTATTGTATTTTTAGTACCATTTCGTTTTAATTTTTATTTTTAGTTTTTTTTTAAACTCTAATGCAAGATTGACAATGTCGTTACTCAAACCATAGCCTTACTTATTAACTAAGAAACTTTGTTTTAAAAATAGTAAAATGCTCCTAAGTTAAGTCCTCAAGTTTTTATGCAAGTGAAGATAGTTTAGTTATACGTTTCCATACTAAGTTAATTATAATAAAGCTAAAATATACAAACACTTTAACCATCAGATCTTACGCTTGGTATGCAGGAGTATAATTCTGTAGAGACTGTTACGTAGAAATAAAATGAGCTACAGAAACAGAAGCTCTGCTTTGACTAAGGCTATATTTCATTACTTCGACTTTTGTAGGTGTGTGTGTGTGTATGCGTGTGCGGGCGTGAACTAAAAGTGACTTATGCAGCAAAACATGCGTTTTGCATATATGTGTGCTAATCACACGGAAAAACTATGTAGACTACTGTACAACTTTTTTTGTACTTATACTAACCCCCTAAATAAACAAAATATGTTAATAAGTGACCTTTGTTTAGCACTTGTACTCACACAGACGTGCGCATACACACACATTTCACGACAGTTGTGAGACAATGTTCAGTCACCACTCCTTCCTGGCTACCATTTAAATTCCAAACTATTCGATAAGTCTCCCTAAAAATAAGAAAGAAACCCTGATAGTTCTATATTAATCAAACCGCATCACAAAATATTCTAACCAAATGTAGCCCCCCCTTTTCCTAAATCCAGGTTCCCCTCATATTTTGAGTTACATCACCTCCAGACATTTTTTCTGAATTAATGATATAATAATGTAACTTAAATAAAATTATACAAAATAATCAAAAACAATTATAATTAAAATCAGTTTTGTCATGTTGGGGAACGAGAAAAAAAGACAAAACCTAGGGTTCGAGTCTAAAAGACATCTACAACATTCCTTTCATAATACTAAAAGTAAAAAAAAACATAAACATAAATTTGAAATCAAATTTCACGATTTTTTTAATTTACTTATAATAAAATAGTCACAGTACGTATCCATTGTACAGAATATACGAAGGAAGAGTGTTATTCCTTAAAATAAAGTCTAATTGACTTTGGCAATCACAAAGCAAGTGATAGGCCTAGGGTATGAACCAAACTACTGACTATTAATCCCATGCTGGGACTGCTACTCTTCGCTTATTTCCGCTCGCTCATCATTTGAGTTGGCTGCCACTTAGAACACTATTTATCCTTTACCTACTAAGTAGGAAAAAACTTCAATTTAATCCTAGATAAACAAAATATTAGGTCATAATCTAAATACTATACAGTTTAATAAAATAGATTTGATGAATGTTCTTCTTTAGATAACGTCAGAAATGGATAACAAATAATTAAATTTAAGTCACATTGAAACGAATACATTCTTTACTATGCTGATGTTAAATGGTCTTCATAAAGAGTATAGTCAGTGATTAAGAAGAAATAAAAGGCTGCATCAAAAAAACTTTCAAAGCATGTTGTAGTAGAAACAATTATAAGAAAAAAGTTATTTTGAATATTGCAAAACAAAAACTGCCTTTTTATTTTCAACTAGTTATATTTTTAAAATCCTGAGATACTCATTACTTAATGTGACATATGTTTTAGTGCAAATATATTTCATTCACTATGCAAATAGGACTAAGAAACGGTATTATTATATATTTTGTACAGGCAAAATAGTTGTACTACTATCTTATTACTTATTCAACTCATAAAACTTAATGTAAGAAATAAGATACGCAACTCAAATGAGAACTGTTTCGTCTATTGTACATTAAATATGTAAACATGAATTTTATTGAATTTTTTTACTTGCTTTATATTAAGTAATCGAGTAAGTTATGAAAGAACCACAACTTTTTCTTCTTTTAGGTTGTAAATTTAAGCTTTTTATTTGCAATGCAAAAATAATAAAACAATAGATATTCTAATAAAAGATAATGAATATTGTAGTTAAAAATTATACGAACACATATCTGACTTATATATAAAGCAAATTCGTTAAGACCGCTGTATTCACTAACCGTGAGAACTACTCAACCAATTTTGCAGAAATTTCGCATACCAATTCATGACACTTTCTAGATGGTTTACGTGTAGTTTTTATCATGAAAAAATTAATAACAAAAGCAGTAAATAAGTTTGAAATTCTGTAAAAATACGCTAGTTTTGCGCTTTAGATTAGTTGCATCTGCTAGTCAGTGTCAAAATTATATCAAAGCAACCTACAACTCAATTAAATGAATGGGATTATGATGTGACCAAGCAACAAACCATATACAGTCGCTAACCAACCATGCATGAAACCGAGTGCTGGAAGTCGTGCAGCTGCGTATCTTGACTACTGATGACACTGTTCTCGAATGGACGAGCGACTTACATTTAACTCAACTCTGATCCACCATGATTAACAAGTGCCACGAATACAAAGACGTTCTGAACGCTAATGTCTCCAATAAAATATTAGGAGACATTTAGCCAGAGCATAATCTGCTCTAGCAATTTAGGGTTTCATAGCCATTCTTCCAATTGATCTAGTTCTGCCACTACAGCAGATCATATCACAACAGATAGCCAAGGAAAACAACCCTGAGTTCGGGCAGCTACAATAGCCTCCTCAATGGTTCATAACAACGGAATATCTACAGAGAAGGTATTTACCAGGCTCACTTTCTCGACAACGAATGAGAAGTTAGTTATGTAGGGAACAACCCGAAGACGAGATATTCTTTGGTCAGTGGCGTACCTCCCTCCATCACGGTCTTCGTACACAAAGACTTCGAGGATTAGAGTCAGGCTATGAGCAGCAAGCTCTCTATTATCAAGAATAATAATGGGGAATAGCTAGAAGTGTCACTACTGGTTTTTTACAATGTGATTATAAGTATTTACGTTTCTTACTTAACCATCAATCTAATCAGTTCTTTTTAGAGCTACCTATCGTTACACTACATTGCTAACAAATACATGTATATCTACCATTTTAGACAACGATTCATCGACTAAAAATCTAAGTAAAGCTGGCCACTATTAAACCAAGTCAGTCATTCACTGGCAGATGTCACGAGTGGAGTTGTTCGTTAAAAGGTGAGCACTTGGTTAACCTAACAGCTTTAAAGGAAAAATGAATTTAAGCAAAAGTTGTAGTCTCCAATGGGCAAGCATCACGAACCAAATTCTCACTTATATCACCAAAACGACTGAGCTTTGTAAAAAACGAAAGTGTTTCTGACACCGTCTCCACCATAATACCACAAGACTTGGGTAAAAAGCTCTACAACTAGCTCTAATGCTTCAGACGTTGTAGTATTTCTCCCTATCAGTCTAATGCTACAACAACACGCCAAAAAAAATGACTTGAGAAATCAAGGTAGTCACATTTGCTAAAAACTTTAGTCAAGGAAGAATTAAGCCCACCAGTCATATTTAGGGCCATCGGTTGTCGAATTATCTTGGCAATAAATACATGACAACTCACTAAGTTGTCAAAAAACAGCCTTTGGGGCTCACAAGAGTTTTAACCATGCCTATAGTCACAAGGGAGCGAGTTGGATAGAAAAGTCCAAATGCTTTAAATGTTTAAAATTTTTGACGTCAAGAAACTGACACTTAACATTCATCGAGATTAAAACAACAGCTTCAAAATCGACAAATGAAGAATCCATTACGCGAGAGATCAGGTATCTATTGTATCCCTAGCAGTAATCATTTTAATTCTCTAGATTTAAAAATAGGTAAAATAATAAATGTTTGCATTTAATTTGGCGATAGATAATGAAGAGATTATACTCTAGCACTTTGTTGCTCTAGTAACAACGTTGTAATAATGGAAAACTTATTTTTTAATTCTGTATTTGTTGTCAGTTTTAAATATTTATAGTTCGAAAAAATAGCCCTTTACATTTATTTTAACTAAAAAAAGTCCAAATTAGCTGCCCTGCAGGGCCAACAATTATTTTATGGCATGAGTAACCGCCGGTACTTCTCAGCATAATTATGTTTTTTTTTCCTTATACGATATGTTATTTGAGAAAATACGTTGCATACGTTTTGTTTATAAGCTCAGTGAGTTCGCTACACTCATGTAATGACAATTTACAACAAGAAAGATAGATAAGCGAATGTGGTTATGTGAAATAAAAACACACTTATTCGCGTGAAAAAAAGACTAAGCTTGCCTAGGGATAAAAACTTGACGGAACTGGAAAGAAATCCTGAGCAAGTTGACAATTTATTTGCACAAGGAAAGCAAATGGTACATAGACAGAAAAGTGCTTTTAAGAAGAGACAAATTGTGAAATAGTGATTTTAGAGAGAGAGAGATAAAAATTACATGTATAGTACATATATCTTTCGCACACGTGACGTCACGAGAATCTCGCGTCCACTGGTCTCCCTTGCGTATGTTATACGCATTATACGCGTTATACACTCAATCTATTTTATTTTTCTGTAGCTACTGCTACAGCTCCAACTTTACTGTAACTGTATGTACAGTAATAGTGAATGTCGTCTTCCTTGTAGACATTACGACGTCGCGTGATACCTAGTCGTGGGTTATTGTGTCGGGTGCCAATGTTACGGAATTGAACTGATGCAGAATAATGTAACGGAAGCTTCGGCCTTGACCGGGCCTGTATTGCCCAGACACCATCAGCGACACTCCCTGTAATATTTGCGTACACGGGTCTCGGCTTTCAAGATGCCACTGGAACTGGGGATTGCTGGTGACCGATGTTATCGTCGCTCATCGTGACTTTCTCAACACAACACAAGGGGGGAAATAAAGCACACAAACAAAATGAGCACTCACGAGCATTATGTTAAAAGAAACGTATATTTTAAAAATTACCAAAAAAATACAGAAGGCACTTACGGGTGTAGGTGTACGTAATATATGTTACTTTACAAAGTCTGAAATCATATGACTCATAATAAAAGACTCAAAACAAAGTATTTAATTTAAATCCCGAAATTTTTTTTTTTTTTTTTTTTTAAAGAGTATTGAGAAGTTGGCTCCTGAGATGCTTAGGAAAGTAAAGCCACACTAGTTCAGATGTTGTACTACAAGCCCCTCGTCTCGGCATCGCCTGCGATTAACTGAATAGAACACTGAAGTGCATTAACACGTAACGTAAAACATATTTCATTGTGAATTTGACATTTATTCCTGACATTTATTTTCAAAAAAATCTTCATATTAAAAACATATTTATTTAAAATGTGTTCGTATCATTTTTGCATTTCTGTATAAGTTTAGGCTTCATGCCAGTTTGATCTGACGTTGCGCACGATTAAAGCTAGAGGGCGCTTTATAACGGTGATTTAGAATCTTGTTTTCCCGTACAGGCGAAAGTGTGAGGCAGAGTGAATCGAGCAGGCATAGCGAGAGCATCTTCTTAGTAGTAGCCTGTGAGACCAGACGTTATTGCAAAACTCGAAAGCAGATGGTTTGATTGAGTGCCATGCGTCCTTTTCACGATCGACCAACACAGATTTTCTAGTCAAGGAAGTAGAGATACCTAACGTATAAATGAGCATTTCACTGCAGGCACGTGTGTGTGTACACTGGAAACTGTGAACATCTATTGCGAGAATTCTACCGTTCTTTGAGTGAAGAAAACTGTGGAATATCGTGACTTTATTTTATCTTGGTGACCTTATGTGAAGGTGCAATGCATCACGTGCGTGTAGCGTGGTCATTCACCGTAGTATCTGTGACTGATTAACCGGGTCTTAACCTAAAGATCCATCGCTCAGGTTCCATAATCAGTGGCGTGTAAAAGCGACTGAGGTGATTGCAGATTATACTCGTTTTCTACAGCGTGGCAAGCTGATTAGGAAACAACGGTTGATTGAGTTGATACCTTCCTGCGACATGTTCAGTTTATAACCAACGGCTTACGATACTTAAGGTAAGAGAAAGCTCTTGGTGCTAAATGAAAAGATTCTCGTGAAGTCCCGTGTGCGAAAGATACATGTACTATACATGTAATTTTTATCTCTCTCTCTCTAAAATCACTATTTCACAATTTGTCTCTTCTTAGAAGCACTTTCCTGTCTATGTACCATTTCCTTTCCTTGTGCAAATAAATTGTCAACTTGCTCAGGATTTCTCTCCAGTTCCGTAAAGTTTTTATCCCTAGGCAAGCTTAGTCTTTTTTTCACGCGAATAAGTGTGTTTTTATTTTACATAACCAAATTCACTTATCTATCTTTCTGGTTGTAAGTTGTCATTACATGAGTGAAGCGAACTCACTGAGCTTATAAACAAAACGTATGCAACGTATTTTCTCAAATAACATATCGTATAAGGAAAAAAAAATATAATTATGCTGAGAAGTACTGGTGGTTACTCATGCCATAAAATAATTATTGACCCTGCAGGGCAGCTAATTTGGACTTTTTTTAGTTAAAATAAATGTAAAGGGCTATTTTTTCAAACTATAAATATTTAAAACTGACAACAAATACAGAATTAAAAAATAAGTTTTCCATTATTACAACGTTGTTACTAGAGCAACAAAGTGCTAGAGTATAATCTCTTTATTTTCTATCGCCAAATTAAATGCAAACATTTATTATTTTACCTTTTTTTTTAATTTAGAGAATTAAAATGATTACTGCTAGGGATACAATAGATACCTGATCTCTCGCGTAATGGATTCTTTATTTGTCGATTTTGACGCTGTTGTTTTAATCTTGATGAATGTTAAGTGTCAGTTTCTTGACGTCAAAAATTTTAAACATTTAAAGCATTTGGAGTTTTCTATCTAACTCGCTCCCTTGTGACTATAGGCATGGTTAAAACTTTTGTAAGCCCCAAAGGCTGTTTTTTAACAACTTAGTGAGTTGTCATGTATTTATTGCCAAGATAATTCGACAACCGATGGCCCTAAATATGACTGGTAAGCTAAATTCTTTTTGACTAAAGTTTTTAGCAAGCGTGACTACCTTGATTTCTCAAGCCAATCTTTTTTGGCGTGTTGTTGTAGCACTAGACTGATAGGGAGAAACACTACAACGTCTGAAGCGTTAGAGTTAGTTGTAGAGCTCTGTAAATTTTCTCTGGTGTAGTGCTACGAATTTTTCAATAACTTTTAATCAATCACTCTAAGTGATCCTATTAGGACATATTTAAATTAATAATCTCACTAATACGTTCAGAGATCTCTGAGTCCTCCAACTCTTATGGTTGCAACATTACGACCATAAACGACCATTTAATTTAACGCATTTACCAGGGTGATGTCAGAACCCTTACGCCTTTATGATAGAAAAAATAACAAATCTTAGTTAATTTAAATTTGAATCGTATAATAACTTCAATTACATTGATAACCCAACCTAAGTCTTTTTCAACATTGACGTTGAGTATTTGCTTTGACTCCAATAGTTAGAAGTAAGCTGCAAAGACTATAAACCTGCTGATTGTCAAACAAACCGTTTTGATAAGCACGTTACTTAAATTTCTATATTAATCAGTGCACGGGTTGTAATACTGTTAGCTAGAAAATGTATTTTGGGACATGTTAAAGAGAAAAAAATCTCTTTTAAAAAAAAAATCAAGTGAGTCAAATAGTTTAAATAAATCCTGCACAGTGCATGTTCCACGCATAAACATTGCTTGTTTAAATCAAAATATTAGACAAAGTCACAAGCTATTTCATACTTAGTAGGCAAACGTAATAATTATTGTATTTTGGTGTATAGATGTAGCACGTATTTACATACATGCAGATTTATTACACGCAGATAAACTATATGCAGGTTCATCAAAACCACACTTGAGCTCGCGCTTCATTGCACTCTGAATTCACTTATATCCTCGATAAAATATCTTGTGGAATAAATCAAAACTATCAACCTACTGAGGAACAAAAATGCATAAGTCAACGGTCAGTCCTTTTAAAGATTTGCAATCTACGTGTCTTAAGTGTTAGGGATGTATGCTAATGGCCTTAGTAAAGTTATATAAATCATAAATGAAGCGCAAAAGTTGGTCATACGGCAGAGCAGAAAAAAACAGTTAATCTAATTGCAAATTGTGTACAACATACTCACTAAATTTAGAAAAATAACGTTGAATGTTTAAATTAAAAGGATTTAATACAGAAAGATGCTGCATTCATCCCTGTTACTCGAGATTGCGTAACCTGTTTTCCTGTTTATCACCTGCCTGCTCATTATGCTCAAGAGTCTTGTTAATACTATGATGCTAAAATACATTCCGCTATTACAACAAAATAGTCCCTACGATTGCAAATAAGTATGATAGCTTTTGTATGATTTACCTTGAATTGTTCACAAACAGATTTAAAAAATTATTATGCATTTAAAACATTGGGTAGTAAAGAAAATTGCTTACAACATCATCTATGTGTAACCAATCACAACATGAACAGTCGCTAAAAGAATTTCCAAACTATCCATACATACACGCTTTTCATGCAATCGTATCTGATGATATAAGACCACTAGTGCTCCCCTCCTCTCGGCTTTGCCCAAGACTCACTGAATAGACCACAGTAGATTGCTGAGTGTTGACACGTAACGTAAAACGTATTTAGTTAAAAAATTTACGTCAATTTGTAACACTTCTCAGAATAAATAACATCTTATTAAAAATATTTTATTTCGAAGCCCATACAGTTAATTTGCTATACCATTTCCAACTACCAGAGCAACAAAGTCCTGGAGCTTACCTTTTTCATTTTTCATCACCACAATGAATACAAATACCTATAATGGAAAGCTGATCTCTCACGCAATGGGTTCTTTATTTTTCAACTTTGAAGCTATTTCAATCTCGATAAATACTCTGCATCAGTTTTCTGTAAACATTTAAGCATTTAAAAGTTTTGCTTCTAATTCACTCTTTTGTGATTACAGACAGTGTTAAAACTTTTGTGACCCTTAGTGGCTGTTGTTTGTCAACTTTACTAAGTTGTAATGTAGTTGAATGTTCGACAGCCCTAAAAAAGATTGGTGAACTAAGCTCTTTCTTGACTGAAATTATCAGCAAACGTGACTGCCAGGATACCTCAGGGTAATCTTCTGTAGCCTGCTATTGTAGGATGACTGACTGGGACGAAGTTTACAAAGTCTGAAGTATTGGAGATAGTTGTAGTGCTCTCTGCCAATATCTCCTGGTGTGATTCACATTATTTTTAATGTTAACTATTTTAAGTGTTAATTTTTATTTATTGTGTATTTATGAATTTTATTTCATTTTACATTCAATAATTAAGTTATTTGATGAAATATTTTCTTTTGGTACATGTTTTTTTTCAAAAATTTTGAACATTCATTTATTTATCATTTATATGTTACTTTTAAAATAAGTAAATTATTATTTATACAATATTTGAACATTTTTGAAGAATTTTCATGAATAAAAAAAATTTCCGTACTGTATACATACAATATTTAATTTTTGTTACGTTTTTTTCTTTCACAATTTCTTCTTTGTGATTACGAATAAATTTCAGAGAGGTGGAAGGAGCGCGAATATATGCTGCAACACTGGAAATTATTTTTCTCATAAGGATAAACTTTTACGCATAACTAAAACAAAACGATAAACAAAACGCTTTTACGCATACTTGACGACTTTTTTTTTGTGTTATTAAGGAAAAAAAAAAAATTATAAATCTATTTAAAAAAAAAACAGATTAATCGGATAGTAATCTTTTATACAAACAAAAAACTTGAGCTTTACATAGATCTTACAAATCCATATAAAAGTGATTTTTCTATAAGGTTACATGTTAAATTGCAAATTTTTTAAATGAAAAATGTAAAAAAGAGTTCTGTAATCGATCTGCTATTTTATAAGGGTATTTCTTATTTTCTGAGTTAGTTATTTTGAAACCATCGGAAGATTCAATAAAAGAGCTCAGTCTTGTACTGGTCAGCCGCCATATCACTTATATTGTATTGTGCCATAAAATATTGCTTAAAATTGTTTTGTTATTAAATATTAAAATAATCATTGAAACCACACTCAAGTAACGTAGGTATACTTATTCCAACGATTACTATATTTCACCAATTTTACCATCCATACTATATTTTATTTAGTATCTAGAGCGGCGTATCATCAATATACACCGATTACATTGTGTTTTTATTACTATTATTATTAATATTATTATTCATATCACTTGACGCGATGCGAATAGACACAATTTTTTATTATGAATATGCGCGCATAAGAAAACAAGCAATCAATTATCCATGCGGAAAGCGTATGACGGCGGCAACGTAACCAAAGGCATGTTTCGTCACAGGGCGTCAGCATTACCATCTAGCTTGGATCGGCACATGGCTTCCCGCACCATCCCCCCCTAGCCTAACGAAAAAAACAGCACCTACCGCTGAGATAGCACCAGCATCTTCAAGGTCTAGAGAGGCAGGGACTCCGGCATTCTAGGTTCAGATCAGGCTCGACTGAGTTCCTTAGTTTTTCTGGTTTTTGTGCTTAGGATCCGCTGGGCCGTGCACTTTGTCGCGAGCCATCTTGACATATTTTCAATAATTGTTTTAAGACACCATTTTCTTTCGCTCACATGTACCATTGATTATTGCTAAAATGCACAATTATATTTGCTTTAATGCACCATCAATTATTGCTTTAATGCACAAATATATTTGTTCAAATGCACCAATGATTATTGCTTAAATGCACAGTTATGTTTATTTGAACGCTTTTCCTTAGTTCGCCTTTGTTCAAGTGATTATTAGGTTATACTTACTGATATACTAATTTTTATCTACATCTGAAAAATATACGTTGTTTAATTTTGTTTTCGTTTTGTTGTTCGTATAAATTATTGTAGTATTTTTTTAATTGCTGACATAAAGCTGTCCACTTAATTCTACTGTTTAATTTATTTGCGAATCCTGGTGATTAATTTATACTCCCTTTATTTCTTTGCTTATTTTCAGCATCAGGGGCGTCATCCTTGCATTTTCAGGGAACAGAGTTTTTCGTCGTTCGAGGGCACATATTTAAAAAAAAGAACGTAAGTAATGATTCGTTTCCGTACCTTCTCTGAACCTCTTTGCCCTCTTGCTTAGCGAGGGTGACGAGTGTTTGCTCTTTTCCTTTTCCTTCCCCATATTTCCTTGAGGCATCGTAAGCTTTTTTTTACTAGATGTTTGTCCAACTTATTAGCTGTGCAATTACGACGCAAATAATGAAACGGGCAGACATTGCCTTATACAACCTTCTTTTCTTTGCATGAAGTACTGCCATGCATCTACGTAGGATTTATTAAAATAAATTTTACCGTATCCATATCTGGTGGTAAACTCATAAAAGAGAAAAAAGATAAGGTTACAAGCTAGGAAGCTTAAACAACTATCAAAGTTTTGTATCCCGTTAAAATTTTTGAAAAATATTGATTTTAACCAGTTTTATAACAATTTTGTAGTGAAACTACTTTTAGACAGACGTATAAAGCTATATAACTTTTTAATTAAACGTCTTGAGGATTCACTTTTGTATTGTTAAAAAGCTGATATTTTTTTAAAAATTTATAAAAAAAAAAAATGTCCTAGCATGCTCAAGAGCCAAGATAATTTTTTTTTCTTCCAAATTTCTAAGCCATTAATAAATAACCGATTTGGTTAAAACTCACACGTGTTGTTGTTGAATACTTATATTTCCACAAAAAAGGACAAGGGATCTATATGCAGCTAGATGGTAATACACCCCTGGTAGAACAATCAGTACTGTATTCGCATTGTACACCAGATTCCTAGTTTTATTGGAGGGAGAAGAGCCACGGCAGTAGCGGTGGCCCTCCAAGCGCAGCTTGACGAAAAGAGAGCAAGTGGTTTCAAATCCTCCATGGATGCTAAAATATCATTTTCTCAGCTTCTTCTACACATAAAAAAATCCTTATTTTATCGATATAAGGTAGCTTGACGATACATAATCAAAGGTTACTATTAGAGTTATGTACGATGACAATATTTTTCAATATCTTAAACGTTTCTTTTAGTCGTCATAAAGGCGTTGTTTTCAGTTATACATTTAGTTTTATGTTAAAAAAATTTTGATATTAATAATATTCTGGGTAACACAATAATTACGTGTCACCGTAATCAACCTACAGTTAAAATTTGTTGAACAATAAAAAATTTTTATCGTTGTGTAGTTTAAAATTATATTAAGAACAATAAAATACTTATACCTAGTCGAAAACCGGTGAGAGAGCACCTAGCACTCCTAATTTTAAGACGGTTTAAGAATTACTGTCTCAAATTGTAATACAGAAAAAAGGCAAACAGTGTTCACAAATTTATTAAAATAATTGTTACAAATAATGTTCTTTAGATACGTACTCAATAAAGCCAAATACTTTTATCGTACAAAATAACAATAATAATCTTCGATGATGTATCATCAATCTACCTCAAATTAATTTGGAAAGGATTTTCTTACGTGCAGAGGAAGCTGAGAAATTATTATTTTAGTCAGAATTGACGATTTGAAATCCATTGCTCTTTTTTTCAAGCTGCATTTGGACAGTTGCCGTCACTGCCACAGTGGCTCTCCCCACTCCACTAAAACTATGAATCTCGTGCGCCCCGCAAACATAGTAGTAATTGTTTTACTGGGATCTTATTACTATCGAGCTGCGTACAGATTTCTACTATATTTCTTATGAGAATATAAGTACTGAACAACAACATGTGTAAGTTGAAGCCAGATCGGTCATTAATTGACGGCTTTAGAATTTCTAAGAAAAAAAGAATTATCTCAGTTCCTGAACATGCTACGATATTTTCTTTTCTTCTAAATTTACAAAAAATAACAGCTTTCTAACAGTACAGAAGCAAATTCTCAAGACGTTTTAGGTGGCTCATTACGACATCGAAATACCTCAAGTATCAATAAGACTTACTTGGATATAAACCAAATTACCTCTCAAAATTTGAAGCTGTGTTGCCAGGCAATTTTTTGAAAACAAATCTCTTGATAGTACTAGATGTTTTATGTTTTATATTTATAGTTTTGCATCGACGTTTTTTATTGTGGCATCTTTTTAGTGTCGTACTGACCCGCGAAGGCCAGCACTACCCTTTTCTCTAGAAATAAGTATTTGGAAAGGGTTAAAACCAGGGCAGCAGCTCTCTCTGTCATCAGAGAAGACCGCTACTTGCTCGGGCCGGCCGCGAGTCGCCACTCTTCCTCAGTCCCACCTACGGAGACTGCCCTGGCGTTGAGTAACAAGTGTAAAAATGGTGTTCGTGTGTAATACACAACGGTCATCCCAGCGAGACGAGCGGCAGGTGTACAGTCCCGAGACCGCACAGACAACCCAACAAAACGGGCTGGCGTAAGGCACTAAGGTGCCACCATATAGCCTCTCTCCTCAGTGGTAGTAAGAAGAAAAATCAAAGTAACAAGATGTTACAAATGCCTAAAATATGAACACGTCTCGGACAACTGTAAGGAAGAAAACAGATCCAAGCTTTGCTTCCAGTGTGGAAGCACAAACCACTGGAAGAAAGAGCGCCTAGGTCCAGCACGGTGCTTCCTTTGCCCAACAACGGACAACAAGCAAGAAGCAGGCAGCAGAAGCTGTCCTCTATATAGAAGAGCCCTAAAAGAGGCCAGGGATAAGGCCCAAGCAGGATCAAAATAAGGCAGAAAGGCCTTAAGTTGAAAGACAGGCTTATGTGGACCCACGCTGCACTGGGTACTTCTTACCTATCAGCAAGGAAAAGTATTAAGCTTATAGTGGTGCTGGCTAAGTAGGCAGCCTACTATGAAGCGCTAGACAAGGTGCTGGTACTCAGGGACCCCGAGTCCTTTTCAGGACTACAGAGCGTCAGCACCTCTAGCAAATGGTGGCGAGCTAGCTCGTTAATGCTGTGAGACGCGATGGTCTCCCTGGTGGCTCCACCATGAAGTAATGCTAACGCGGTTCCGGGGTGGATTAAAAGCCACGCGGCAAGGGGGGGTTTTAGTGGGTATGGGTGGTCTAATAAAAAAAAAAAAAAAAAAAAAAAAAAATCCACTAAGTCTCTTACTACCGCTGTCCTTGCGGTGTGCCTCAATGCATTTCCCCTCCTTCCACAAAAAAAAAAAAAAAAAAAAAAACTACTACTACTACTACTACTACTACTACTACTACTATAACTACTGCTACTACTACTCCCGGGTGGGGTTTTCGCTAGTTTCTCCATACTGGGCGCTCCCCGAGTGGCGGATAGGGGCATCCTCTTAAAATAAGAGGTGACGATGGGCAGCTGGGGTGGCTCTCTGTGGTGGTGGTCAGGGGTGTGGATTGGGGGGCGTGTGTGGCGTTGGCGTGTGTATCTGCGGCGATGTGGACGGGGGACTAGTGCCCCATGCCTCCATCAGTGTGGATGCATGGACCGGCTCTGCTTGTGCTTCTTGTTCTTCGCTTTTTACTGCTTCCGTGGGTGGCACTCCATTGCTTGATGCGGGCCAACAAAAACTAGCACCCGTCGTGTATAGAAGTAAGCAGCGGTTAAAAAATTCTTCTCAGAAACATGCATCACACACTCTTACTAAACAAACACAGGGACACTTACGGATTGTTCTTGGTTGCGTGTGGCGGGTCCTTTTCCGGGCTTGCGTTGGGGGCCTGGCAACGGGTGAAGCCGGATGATGAGGCCCGGTTAAGTCTGGGTAACCACATCTGATATAGCTGTACGCCTCATAAACAAAAAAGACGTGGTGGGCCGACTAATCTAGGCTTACTACCACTGAGGATGCTATATGGCGGCACCTTAGTGCCTTACGCCAGCCCGTTTTGTTGGGTTGTCTGCGTAGTCTCGGGACTGTACACCTGCCGCTCGTCTCGCTGGGATGACCATTGTGTACCAACAAATACATACATTACACACGAACACCCTTCTTACACTTGTTACTCAACGCCAGAGCAGTCTCCGCGGGTTATTGGACTGAGGGAGAGTGGCGACTCCCGGCCGGCCCGAGCAAGTAGCGGCTCTCTCTGGTAACAGAAAGGGCTGCTGCCCTGATTTTAACCCTTTTCAAATGCTTATTTCTAGTAAAAAAAGGGTAGTGCTGGGCTTTGCGGGTCAGTACGACACTAAGAAGATACCAAAATGAAAAACGTCGTTGTAAAACAGGTAACCCAGGCGGTAACCTCTCTGGGCCCGGGTGACTGACGCAGGCCCCACAGATTCTGGGGGGGGGGGGCTACAAAGACGTGTCTCATGGCCAACAGGGACGGCTAAATGTCCCATGGCCCCTTCTAACGGACAAAGGATAAAGAGGAAGCCTGTTGAGTATAGGCACTAACGACACCGAGGACAGCAACGTGTCAGTATTTAGCAACCAGACAAGGGAGAAGCTTGCCGCTTTTGAAGAAGATGGTGCTAAGCTTAGAGTAAAGCGACAGCAATTGGCTGATAAAGTCAAATCAGCAACGAAAGATATAACAGAGACGCTTCAATTAATTAACGATAAGTACGGCAACACAGCGAACGCTGTTAAGAATGGGCTAAAAGCCGCGCTAGAACACCTTCAAGAGGCAGAGGTGCTAAGAAAAGGCTTTCTTTATGATAAAGAAATTTACGTAAT
The DNA here is from genome assembly GCF_036245765.1 of Copidosoma floridanum. Taxonomy (NCBI): domain Eukaryota; kingdom Metazoa; phylum Arthropoda; class Insecta; order Hymenoptera; family Encyrtidae; genus Copidosoma; species Copidosoma floridanum. The sequence goes on along the minus strand of NW_028321890.1, from coordinate 8,396,101 downwards.
TGTTTGGAAGGCGTCATTTAAATCCCTGCAATGGAGGGAACAAAGGCGAGATAATTTTTAACGGCATGTTTAGAAGAAAACCCTGAACACTGCCCTAAAACAAATAGAACGTAGTAAAAGAAACAGGAGGCCATCGGACAGCCCTGAGAAACGCCAGCATACTATGTCTTGTAACGTTGTACCCGGTTAGCTTGGCGCACTCACACCTCTACTCCGGGCACAACGCTACAGGACAACTGTGCAGCTCCGGCCTCTTTGGTATGACCCCCGTACCCCGGTGTCGTAACCCAAAGTACCCCGCACAGCTGTAGATTACTCTTTCCTCTCTTTAAATTTCTTTAGGAGCCACTAGTTTGCCCCCTAAAAGCCACTATCCGCGAACCCCAACCACTACCTGTTTTGATCGAGGAGGGCACGGAGTGCACCTCGCGACTCAAATCACCAGATCGCGCAGCCACTAACGTAAACAGACAATACTCACAGATGATGCCTTTTACCCCTAGCTTCTTTGCGGTCTCCTGTACCTGATGTCGGCGTCGGCCCCGGTCCTTCACCACCCTCAAGCCACCGAACGCACCAGCCAGCCAAAACCCAAAGACAGATTTCCCGGTCAACAAGACACTCAGGAGAGCTATCCAATAACCCAAACTCGAAATTTGCGATGATCTCACGTTAGTCAAGGAAACTTCCGTACCAACGCGACAAAGCAAAACCAATCGAATACTAACTCGCCCCGCTTCCTTTCTCTAGCTCAAAACCTCGGAAAAAATCCCTACCAGCCCTTTGATCGATCGCCTACCGTCGATCAACGATTTCGGATTGGCTAATTAATCAACAGCGCCCTCTTTTATTAAATTAAACATCCCTTATTCCTTACCCGCATAATATTTTGACCGGTGAGTCGTGCCGGCGCCTCCACCGGTCTGGTCCGTATGTTTCAGGCCGTTCCACCCCTTCAAAAGTGGAGGCGCCGTCACGAACCATTTACCCGCCACTAACCAATAAGCCACACCTATCATGCCTAAGTCACGTCAGCGCCGCTCACCAAGCGCGCGCGCACGACCCATGGCCTGAGAGGCAATATCCGATCACGTCGAGCACACACACAGGCACGCGCATATGTAACTTAGGGATTTACCACAGCCAGGCCGCTGTGTGCGCGCTCGACGCTGCGACTTCGTCGCAGTCTTCAAAAAAAAAGAGAACAGTTAGTGGCAAACAAGAAGAAATTCCTCTGAATGACAAAACAAGCCAGAAAAAAAAGTAGACGCCACAACAACAGTAGTAGTGGAGATGGCTAGAGGAGAGACCTTTGCAACGGTGCTGAAGACGATGAAGGCGAATTTCGACCCCGATAAGACTGACGTGTCAATCCAAAGTGTTGTCACCACAAAAAAAGGAGACATACTTATTAAGGCCAAGGGTGTAGAGAATGCTACTGCATTTTCACAGCAAATTGAAAAGTCGATAGCTGGACAAGGTACTGTCAAAATAAGCAGTAGAAAAGTGACCTTAGAGGTCCGAGACCTGGATGCCATTGTTGAGGAAGATGAGGTCAAAAAGGCTTTCGCTAGGACTTTTGGACTTAAGAGCTAAGAGCCAGAAGTAACTCTCTTAAAGTCAAATGCCAGAGGACAGAGGCTGGCTTTAATTAAGGTGGACAAAAAACTGCCAGACAAGTAGAAGAGGAAGGCAGGTTACGAGTTTGCTTCGTTAGCTGACGAATACGAAGAAGAATTGAAGTAATAAGATATTACAAATGCCTGGGATATAGACACGTCTCGGGCAACTGTGAGAACGAAGACAGATTCAAGCTGTGCTTCCGGTGTGGAAGCTCAAACCACCGGAAGAAAGAGTGTCCACGACCAGCACGGTGCTTCCTTTGCCCAACAACGGACAACAAGCACGAAGCAGGCAGCGAAAGCTGCTCTTTATTCAGAAGAGCCCTGAAAGAGGCCAGGGATAAGGCCCAAGCAGGAATTAAATAAGGCAAAAAGGCCTTGAGTTGAAAGACAGGCTTATGTGGACCCCCGCTGCGCTGGGTACTTTTTACCTATCAGCAAGGGAAAGCATGAAGCTTATAGTGGTGCTGGCTGAGTAGGCAGCCTACTATGAAGCGCTAGACAAGGTGCTGGTCCTCAGGGACCCCGAGTCCTTTTTAGGACTCGAGAGCATCGGCACCTCTAGCAAATGGTGGCGAGTTAGCTCGTTAATGCTGTGAGACGCGATGGTGTCCCTGGTGGCTCCACTCTTAAATAATGCTAACGTGGTTTTGGGTTGGATCAAAAGCCAGGCGGCATGGGGGGAAGTTTAAGTGGGTATGGGTGGTCTAATAAAAATAATCCACTGAGTCCCACACTACCGCTGTCCCTGCTGGGTCCCTGAATGCAATTCCCCTCTCCCCCCCCACAAAAAAAAAACTTCTTCTATTACTACTACTACTTTTACTATTAATTTTACTACTATTTTATTAAAGACAGTAGTACTACAGCATTGTTTTCCTTAATTTTTTATATACAGTTATATTCTGAGAATTTAATACAGACTAAATATTAAGTGTGGGTGCATGACGTTAGAGATGTTATTAGTGTAAGCAGTAGGAATTTACTTTTAGATAATCAGAAGATTTGATAAAAGTGTACAGTCTTGTATCTGCGAGCCTATATATTTTTAATATTGTATGGTTTTCTTTCATTATGTTTGTAATCGTTAATTTATTAGTTTTTAAAATATCAATTAAAACCATACTTTATCAACGTAAGTTTACATTTTGCGTTAATTGCACTACCGTTAAAAAAAATATCTTTTCGTAGAAAAAATATTTATTGTCATAATTATATACTATCTGTCATATAATTTTTTAGAAGTATTATTTTTTATTCGGGTACCCAAGCACCCACTGTCTACTGGTTAAAATATATTATGAATAGACATTTCACCCGAAAATAAATTTTAATGTTTTCTATGATTTCCGATACCTGTATACGTAATAACAAGTGGAAAAAATATAATTTATTGTAGCAATGACATGCTTATTAAATTTTTTAAATTATTCTATAAAAGCTGGATTGATAAATAGTTAAGGCGTGTTTTAGGCACATGATAAAAGTATTTTCTAGTAGTCAATATTTATTACATTTTTTAATGGTATACATTTAAAAAAAAAATTTTCGGTTTGATCAATCCACTGCAGACTGATACAGAAGTGTGTCGATCGCTATAGTAGTGACTATGTATATGTATATATGTATATTTATATATATATACATATGTCTTCTTTGTATATTGCCTTTCTGCTGTAGCCAGTAAGTCTGCCATCCACGTGACCTTACGAAGTTCTAGACATGACCATTTATTTATTTCTATCACGAATTTATCGCTAAATTATCCAATTAACCTTATTTTTATATGTAGCACGTTGAAGACAAAGACTTTATCTACGAAACATATACACTTATACTCCTAGGATAGTTTATTTTGGCTTATAACAAATGTAAAACAACTTTTTTTTCACGCAGCCCTATAAGAATCATGCGAACAGTTACAACTTTAAGCTCAAATATCTTAATATTTTGACCCATATAGGGTATAAATTATACTCTGCAAGGTGATTTAGTTGTTTATTATACCGTTAATATCACAATTCTAGAATATCTTCTCTGTGTTTCTCTCTCATACACACACACACTAACACTTTGTCTTCAATTCAACCTTACTACTGCTCTCTTCCCCTCTCTCTCTCTCTCTTGTTCTTGACTTATCTTGCATCATTTTATTCTATCAAACTCTTCGTTTTCTCCCTGTGCTCACATACTCGGTGGAGTACCCGAAACATACACTACTTCTTACTTTTATCACTCTCACTGTCTACGAAACACTTTTTCTCTAGCCCTAATTTCTGGTAGAATGTCAGCAAGTTGTACCCAATATGATGGCATCTGGGATCCTCGAGCTGATTATTTGTCTTACGATTTCATTTCTTCTCGCTTACTCTTTCTCTCTGTCTCCCTCCCTTACCCTCTTTTCCTTGCCCTAGCTACTTTTAACATTTTTGGCCCGGAGATTCCGTCGTCCTGAGAGAACACAGCAGCTGGAAGACACGTTGATACACTTCTCTCTCAATCTCAACACTCTCTCTCTTGTTTCCTCTACACTGTATGAGTCCTCACAAAACTCTCTTCAAAAATTCTCTCTTCTAAGCGTCCTGAAACAGTTCATAAAAATCATCAGAACTCTCACTGTTCACGTTTAAATATCTAACTTGAGACTAAGTCCTCAGGCAAGCTCTCGCTTTGATCATGGCTGCCACCACAGCTTCTACTACGTGTTTTCCTTCATAGTCACTATTTATTTAGCAGCTACTGTGTATTTTCACAGTCGTATACTCATTTTTCTCCTCCTTTTCCGCTGGCACTACCATGTTTCTGTAGTCCAGATGGTTGACTGTTGGCGTCCTCTTCTCCTCTCAGGATATATACAGCTCCCGAAAAAAAATAAATTTCGAGAAGCTTCAATTATAAGTTTCTTGTAAATACGTTGCATCAGAGACTGCACTAAGGGCATAAAATTCATTTTTGTATCTTTACAAAGGTTCTCTTACCAAGCCTTAATTTCCGAAAAACTCTGGCTGTGATAAGATAACCGTTTAAAATAGCTTCGCTGAGCTAAACTTAAAGCAATCTGCTTGGAAAAAGTAACTATACCAATAAAATAGTGAAGGAACTTGAGATGAATAAGTTTTTAAAGTAGGCCTTCATGCCAAACTCTTTTGAACGCTTGTTATATATCGAGGAAGACCATTGCCATATTGCAATTCAAGTTGAGGCTGTCGGTAAGATGCTCAGTAATTCTTCGCAGCTGATGTGCAACTAAGTGTCTCAATCTGAAGCCGTGTTAGACCTCCAAGAGGACGTTTTTTTGACATGAAACTTCTTAAAGCGCGCCTTATATGGGAAGTTAACCCGTAAAATGAGCAAGCAAGCTAGCAAGCAAGCAAACGATGTCGTGCACATAAGTATATATATAGATACATTCTAGTAGGGGCCCCCCTGCGCGCACCGCGTTCCAATCCCCCACTATCAGATTGAGTGGATAAAATAAAGATATAACTCGTGTATTTATAAATGCAGGCTGATAATAAGTTCACAACAGCAAAATACGTGACTCACAAAAAAGTTGATAAAACATATGATAACATAAGTATCAATTTTCCAATAGAATTTTTAAATAATATCAGAGAAGGTCTTCCACCACACGAATAAAAATTAAAAATAAATGCTACAGTAGTGTTAATAAGAATTTTCAGTATATCAGACGGTCTCTGTAGAGGCACAAGATTAAAAATAACAAAATTATTTAAGTATAATATAATAACAAAAATAATAACAAGAGAAAAAAAAGGAAGCTAAGTTTATATTCCTAGAATAACATTCAACAATTGACAATACTGGCACCTCATCATCATTACCTTTTGTCTTCTACAGAAAACAGTTTTTCTTTGTGTTGGCATGTTCTATGTTTATTAACAAATCACAAAAACAGAGTTTTGATTCCTTAGGATTGTATATTAAAAAACCTTTATTTATTCTCTTACGGACACGTATACGTTGCTTTATTGAGATGTAAGAATCCAAAAATAATGTTTATTTAAATTGAATCCGAGAATGAATCAGAAGCTTAAAGTATTGTTAAACAAGAAATTTTTCAGTAATTTAAAAATATGTAACTTTAAAGATCGTCACATTTAAACAGACGTATGTTAATTCATAAGAACCATAATGAAAAAATATGTGAAAAATGTGGAAAGGTTTTAAAAAAAACAGATGGGTTAAAATGACACATGAAATGTCACAACATTAAGCTAACAGAATGAGTTATTGTTTTTAAAGCCTAATTGTGTTTATCTATTTAATTATACTTTCTCCTGAATTCTGTCTTTTCGTTAATATAGTCCTCAGGTAATCAAGAATTTTATATTTGGGTAAAGTAAACATGGACCAGAAAGAGATTTGAATTGTAAAAGTTCAATCAAGTTAAACAAATAATGGTACTTCAGAAACATATAGTGTGTAAGGGGGAGAAAATAGACAGAGGGAGATCTATGATTAGTGACTTAAAAAGCTCTAAAAATGAGGTATGACTTGGGTAATAAATTACGTATATCTTTTAACAATTTTAATGGTAAAACATTCTATAAATAAGTATTCTTTGGCGGGGAGGTGGAGGGAAAGCAGGGAGGGGAGCTCACTTAAATATAATTTGATTAAAAATGACGTTCAAACAAGCAAATAACTACGTAAATCGAGGATGAGCGGAGGGAAAGCTGAGGGGGAGTGGGGGGGCTGAGACTTACTTTCGTCAATACAACTATATAATATAGGGATATATATATATATATATATATATATATATATATATATATATAATAGAGTAGGTATACCTACTGCTGCATAGTAAAGATCGTATAAAGGCTGTCATCCGGGGTGAACTGGACTTATGTTAAGGTACTATCAGGTTAATTATGTCTAGCATAAAACGTCGCTTGATCCCTCTGAAGTTTTCAGAAAAATGTAGTAACAATTGTTCTTTTTTTCTATTTATTATATGTATATATGTATGTTAAAAGACCTACGTAAAATATTAAGTATGTATAATACGATAACTCAACTTCTGAAAATAAGAAAAAACGCTGTACCTCGAAAGGGAAATAGAATTGGCTAAAAATAACAGATTTCATGGGTTTCTCACAGAGAAGCTACATAATCAAGGTGCACAAATATAGAGGGGTTGGTGTATGCACAAACATAACCTCAATTATGTCTTTATTTGACTGTATCTTAAGAAGTACAAATGGAAAAGATTTTTCTTCTGTATCCCATGTTTAAAAAATTTATGTTTACATTTATAAAACATTTAAAAAACTTTTTTTGCAACGTAACCTCTCAAAATTCAGAAACTAGTCATATCTCAAAAAAGAGGCTAGATATACCGAAAATAACTATTTTTACGGCTTGTCTAAACTATTTGTATATGACCGACTCGCACAAATATAGAGGGATTGGACTATGCACAAACATAACCTCAATGTTTTTTTGTTTTTTGACTGTATCTTGAAAAGAACGAGTGAAAAAATTTTTTCATTAAGTCTGATATGTTTGGAAAATTAATACGGACGTTGACAAAGTCTTTGAAAAGTTTTTGTTACAACATAACCTCTCGAAATTGAAAAAACAGTCAAATCTCGAAAAGAAAGCCAGATAGGCTAAAAATAATTCCACGTATAGAAAATAAGTATTGAGGTACAAGACTGTACGTTACACTGATTGATACAATCAATTAAAATAATTCTTATAATAATAAAAGTCATATTTCAAAGTCCAAGCTACATCCTTCATATCTTCCCTATAAACTAATTTTCTGTTCTGTATCACGTTTTATAAGAGAAATTGTCACGTGACAAAAATTTATATTCTTATCATTTATTTTGCGATATTTAGAAATTAGTCAAGCATGGGTGAATTTTAACATTAAATTATAAATTATTAAAGAAAATAAATTTTCAAAAAGTAACATCTTTACAATAATATGTGTCTATTTTTTGCTTTATTTTCATAAGATAGAGTGGATTATTTTACATAGGACGTCATATGAAATGCACTGATAGTAATTTTTAATGAAAGATATTTTTGTCCCGTGAAACAGGACAAAACAGCCTTCTTTTGGCTAAATGCAGTAAAAATGTTTGAAGTGAAAACTTCTTTAGGAGTGTTGGACGATTTGGGATAAGAAAAAACTCTTGGTTTCGTGTCAGATTTCTCTCTTTTAAAATCAAGGCGATTTCTGTTGAGAGTTGCGTGTGAGTACGAAAGAATGAAATGGTGGTAAGAGGGGCTGGAGGAGAGAGGAAGCCCGCTTTTTAGTGGCCAGTGGTAGAGAAGGGAAGAGTAGCTTGGCAGCGCGTTGGAGTGCGGCGGGGTATGGCCGTATACATACGCATACTACCATACCCTGCTGCACTCCGCTACGCTGACAAAAGCTAAGTATTCTCTCCTTGCTTCACGACATCCACTGCGCAGTGCGCAAAGTGCGCATTGAAATTTCTTTATAACACAGACAAATGAGATGACGAGACTACTGTTAAAAATTTTTAATTAAATTGTGATTTTTATTATCTTACGTTATGCTAAAATTAATTTAACTTATAAGGGTATAATTTAATATGTTATTGCAATGAAATTACCTTACTCTTTTTCTTAAATAAATTTATTAGCACTGCTTAGCAATTATTCTCCAAGTTATTCAATAGCCTTCTCAGTAAACTTAATTATTTTTTTGAAAAATTGGGATAACACTCTCTTTTAAGTCAGTATTTAGAGTTTCTGCCGAAAAATTAGTTCGATTATTGACAAATTGTATGTTAAGGACTTTAAATGAATTTATAAATAAATTACAATAAGCCTATATCGGTTGTAATTTATTTAAGTTCTTTACTCAATTTTTTCTCACTACTCAGTGTCTGTTGTAGTAAAATTAAAAAAGAACATTTTCATGACCAATTGCATAATTTTCAGAATTTCCAGCTTAAAGAATACCTGTATTATCGTGCAATAAACTGTTTAATTTATTATTCAAAATATTTATAATGAAGAGACACGCATGTTATTGTATGAATTATTACGACCCACATAATTTTATAAATACCATAATTTTAGATTCCTTATTTCAGAAACAGTAAATAATTTGAATAGCTACTAGTTTATTTCAGAACTTGAGTAAATATATAATTCATAGTTTTAAGTTCTTACTTCTGCGGCAGTCCCATGACTGCCCACTAGTTTTGTTTTCATCCTTCATTACATGAACAACAATTCGTACATGCATTACATATATCATAGCAAACATAAAAGTACTTAGAATGCGCGAATAACGTGTAACATAAGTAGTATTTCTTAGTATACGTATTCTATGCATGCGCATGCTCGAATACGTAATAACATAAAAATTTTTACTATTTTAATATCGGATTCTAAAAGATCTAATAAAATTAGGTGTACTCTTATTTTCTCAGTTTCTGTCATATCAAGTTTAATAAGATTTGAATTGGAAGTCTCACTTCTGCAAGGGGTTCCGAGACCCATACCTGGTTTTTTTGACGGGCTTGTTTGGTTGGGATAGGATTACGCTTTCGACTATTTTGCTAATTATTAAAAGAAAGCTAATGAGTCTATAACTTGAGAAGGAGCTGAGAGGCTTTGAAAGGCAGAAAACTGGAGTCTTATTTCACGCTGAAGAAAAATTACGAAGACACATGGTTGCATTTGCTATGTTGCAAATAGCTACTGCGCATTTTTGAGCGAGGATTGAGAGAGCATTGTTGATAATGCCGTCTTTGACAGGTGCCTTGCAGTTGTTCAAGAAGCGTATGATTTGACTGATATAGAAGGGCGATGGGGGTGCAAAGTCAGGATATTTCAGGAGATCCTATTAGACTAATTAATTAATGTGGGAGTAGACCTTCTCCAGGTCTTCGAAGCTTTGGGTTGATGAGTATTAATATTGCAGAAAGGCAACAAAGATCTCTGGTTTTTTTGAATGCAGCAAAAAATTTTAATTTTCCTGTCTGAGCGTGGGGAGGATTTATCGTTTATTTCGTAGTTTTTTGACGACCTTTCAAGTACTTCTGGAGTTGGTTTCTACTACAATGATGAAGTTTTTATAGTCTTGGTTGAAGTGCTAATCATTACATAACGATTGTCTTGAATACTAACTGGCCTTTCTAAAGATTTACTAAAGAACTGCTTACATCAACCATCAATTTTCTCAACTCAACGTTCAAAAACTATATAATTATTCTCTAACTAGCTAATGAGTTTGGCATTCTCTAAAAAAACTCACTAATTTTTTTCTCAATTCTGTGTACAATTTTTTGGCATATTTGGTACATATCTTATAAAAAAACTCGGAGAAAAAAAAATACTTTTTTACAAGGACTCAAATTTACGCCCAATTGAATTTTATTGCCTTAGATGACATCATACTATTTTCAAAGCCTATGAAGCTTCCTTGTTAAAGTAGCTTTGTAATTCAGTACTGTTCTAGCCAAGAGGCCCCAGCACAGTATAAACACAATGAAATTGATTTGTTACCGTTTTTTGTGCATAATTTCGATGTTTTTATTGCGACCCAAGTCTAAAAAAAAATAACTGAGGAAATCTGTAAATTATTTTTTAGACAAGAAAAATTAGTTTAATATTGCTTTCTGTTGATACATAAAAATTTATTTGTTAGTTTTTTAAGAATTGAAAAAAATCTAAATTCAAAGATACCAATAAAATTTTTTTTTTACCTAAACGGTTTCAGCGTTTCACTTACAAGTATTAATTATTGTAATATTAAGTTTTATACAAGTTTGTTAAATATTAAGTTTTTAAACTCAGTTTATTATTAATATATTTATTTTTAAGTTCATAATATCACTTTGGTTACAATTTTTGTTGTTAATAGTGTGAACTTGGATTATTTATTTATTTATGTGAAATTGTTGCACATCCCGTTTTTTCCAATTTAATTTTACTAAAATTGTTTAAGCATTCCTCATATTATATCACAAAATACTGTGGAAACGGTAGTTTTGGTTCAGTATACAGCAACAGATTAAGAAAATATGGTTTATATTTAAAATGACTGTATTAAAAAATGACACACTCAGTGATTTATTAATTTATGTAAAATTTTTATAGCTTAGTCTTGTTTTGGCAAAAAAGTAATTACAAGTAATAACAGAAATGCTTTTGTGAAACATAGGTTGGAGAGAAGTTTCGATCAAGGTCTCTTAAATTTCCTGGTTTAATATCTGGCTGCACCATAGATTGGTTTTTTCGCTGGCCAAAGGACGCGCTTTGTGCTGTTAGTGCACATTTTCTCAGCAGCTATGAGATAATTTGTACAAAAGAAGTAAAATCTCAGTTAATTGAGATTATGGGTGACGTTCAAGATAATGTCAGCGATGCCTGTATTCAGTACTACAGTAGATTTCGCCGGCAGTGCTTTGTCACTCCACGATCATTTCTTTGTTTCATCCAGTCCTACAAAATCATTTACCGGCAAAATGTTCAGAATATTAAGGAGCTTGCCTACCAAATGAATAATGGATTGAATAAACTTGTTGATGCCGCTGCACAAGTTGATGAGTTACGCAAGATACTAATTAGGAACCAGGAAGAAATTACTGTCAAAAATGTTCAAGTTGATGCTGTAAGCCATTATTTTACCTTTTTTTATCCTTTCACACTTGTTTTCATTTTTTCTAAATAACTTATGTTGAAGTTGCAATTTTCTGTATTTTCGTGTGTAGTTATAAAGTAATTCTTTAATTACTTATTATAAGTGCCTTATGATGTTTTAAAAACCTATGCAGAGTCCAATTCTTTTTATTCGTGAACTATTATTAATTGTACCTACTTTACAACATGTTCTTCGCTTCATACAGCTTAAAAAATAATGTTATCTGAAAGTGAATAAAAAAGTTATAACCATCATTCTATGAACATTAAAAAAGCTGTTTTTTTTCAATAGATTATAATTACAGTTAATGAAAAAAAAAATGATGCAGAAAAGGTTAAAGAGAAAGTACAAAAATCAAAAGATGAAGCAGAGACCTTGCTCAATATAATTTCGAAAGAAAAAGCCGTAGCAGAAAAAAAGTTACTAGTTGCTGAGCCAGCACTCTTACAGGCAGAAGCTTCTTTACAGGTACTCACATTTTTTTACATTCTCTCTGTGTTTATGCGAGATAAATACTTATTACTAACGAAACTACCATTACTTTTACTGAAAGTCATTTTGAGCCTCCTAAATACATACTTAATATTGATAGAATATGTTGTATACAATTAAGTGATTTGATAATAAATTATTTTATTGGTAAAGATTGCAAACTCACAATAATCAACAGTTAAAAGATTTCGCTAACAATTTTGATATTTTAATAAAAAACTAGTGGAAGTAAAGACCTTCTTTAGTTCAAACTCAAACGATACTTACATACAGTTTTTATGTTTATATGTTAACGTAATTGAAATGGTAATCATTTTTACTGATAAAGCAAAATAAAATGCTTCTTCTTGAGAATTCATAATGTACGTAAGAACCAGCAAACATTAACAGTTTCGTTATACTCCTTTAGTGTAAGTATTATTCAAATTTACTAAGAAATAAAACTTCCATACATTTTAATGTAACGTTGTGTATTGTAAATCTAGACCATTAAAGCTGCTGACATAGCAACAGTACGAAAACTGGCTAAGCCCCCGTATTTAATAACTCTTATCATGGACTGTGTTATAATTTTGTTTGGAAAAAGACTAGAACTCGTGAAACCAGATACAGACAAAAAGTTTCTGATGGCATCATGGGCTGAGGCTTTAAAGGTAAATATCTTCTGATGATAACAATATTTTAATTACAATGTTGTAAGGTATTTCTTACAATGCCAATTATTATTAAAAATTTTTTTTTATTTTTACATTATTGTAAAATTTAACTACAACATTTTGTAATTTTCAATATAATGTTTAGCCGAGTCTAGTATTTAAATGCAACTAAATTAAAAAAAAAATTTTTTTATTATGTCTTACATCAAACACGACCAAATCATTTAAAATCTTCAAAATTACATGATTTTATCGTTTTAACTTAATTATTTTTCTTTTAGTGCTAAAAAGATTTTAAAAAATTTACGAAAGTTTCAATTTCCACTGCTTTTATTAAATTGTATAATGACACCTTGCTACATTTAGTAATTCTAGCAGGTTTTGGTATTACTGTCCGTGACTTTTACAAAAATTGAGTATTAAAAAAACTAAGAATGTATGTTTTAAAAATAAAATTGTAAAAAAGTATTACAATTATTATACTTTACATTTGGACTTCGCCAATGCACTTTATGCAGCGAGAATGCACGCGCTAGAAGATTTTTGAAAATCTTGCATGTATGGTTTCTGCTGAAAATTTTTGTAATTTACGTAACATCAATTAAAAATCAAGAAAGTAATTGTATCCCAAAAGTAGCAGTATACCAAAACCGATTCCAGATATTCTTTACCTACAAACATTTTCTAAACCATGACTACAATTTATCTCCCTTTTTTTATTTAGTCATTTATTTATTCATTTACCACATAATATACAGAGATGTTATAATGATATAATAGCTTTCAAAGATTTCTTTCTGTTACTAATCGCGAATGGTAAATTGATACAAAACTATAACTAAATATATTCTAACAAGCATGCATTAAGTATGCCTGTACACTGGAGTGGCGATCTTTGAAATGATAAAAAAAAACTCATTTTCAACAAACTAAAGGAAATTAGAAGGAAGACAGTGCAGTTATTTTTTTCTTATAAACAGAATATACGAAGCGATGAAGTACAGTTGATGATTTTTTAAATTAAGTTATCTTGTTTATAATCTTATTTACAATATTTAACACAATTATTTCGCAATTTTTTTGTCTCTTGTCCCGTTAACATTCTCCAAAACTTTAAATTCATACACCAGTTTATTAAATATCGTAATGGCTTTGTACTAGTAACGGCATTTTCCACTGTTTAAGATTCATTTTAAATACTAAATGCTTGTATTTCTAGATTTACTTGAACCCGTCAAGTACACATTCTGTAGAGTCTCATATTCTCAGATAGGACATTTAGAATTATTTGTCTGATAAATTTCAAGTAGTCTTGTTTCAAGTTTTATATGTTTATATTTGTTATCAAAAATGATTATAATGATTCTTTTTTCGTAGAAATAAAGTGTAGAATACAGTAAGTGACTAAGTGATTCTCAGTACAAATGTAAGCCTATGAAAGACATAGCAAGAATTAAGTTCTTCTAACAATATTACTGATGTGAAAATCCAATCTAAACTCACTATCCAAGGTCAGTCCAAGATACTTGGCCTCACTTTTTATGTAAATTTTATGACCATTTATAATTATCAAAAAACTACGTGGTATTGAATTATTATATAAGGCATTTCACATCAACTGTCCTAGCGCGATCCACGAGCACCAAAACATGTACTTTTCAACTCGCGATTGTGGTATATTGTGGTATAATAAATAACTGAGAAAAAACAATGTAAACATAGGATCAACGTGTTTTTTCCTTAGCTTTTTGGTAATGCAATCGATTTTTTTAAGAAATGACGATTTAACCTAGAAAAAATACAAAAAATGTTTTATCTCAAAAATGGCACTTTTAATATTTTTTTAACCATCACCAATCGAAAGAGCAGGATTTTTTACGTCGGTATGGCGATTTCCAGAGAGTACTTTTTTTATTTAAGCGAGATATTGAATGACAAAGTTGGGCGCAACGACACAGCGGCAGCGGCTGCTCGACTCGTGCGATGGTATGCTACATATATATATATATATATATATATATATACATATATATATATATCGCCAAGCGAAAATGGTTAGGTTGAGCTGTTTTGATTCGACGTTTCGATGGACGGTTGGATCGCATACTTTTCTTGTTAAGTGTATTTGTAAACAAAGTTGTTTTTAGTGACACATAAGTTAAGAGGAATCGACAGATTGATCGTTCATCTTGGATAGAACAGTATTTGAGCTGTGTATTATATTTATTGCTCGTTTTCGAGGTTCCATCAACTGGTTACCAAATACGTTATTATGCACGCAGATGATAAAATGTGAGCTAATAATTTTATTTGCCGAGCGTTACTTGGCTGCAACGCTTATGAAGGATATTTTTTAGATGATTTATAATTTTTTAATTTGATTCTTTTTAAGTAGGTGAGGCCTAACTTAGGGTAAAATGAAAGTACGTTGTCGTGTCTACTAAATTGCAAAATCGTATGTTTCTTGCTTGCTTTGACAATGGCTTTCTCGTCTCGGTGCTGTAATCCCTTGGGATTGTCCAATCACAGCAGTATATTCAAGAATTTGTTAAACTTTCCAACTGATTTTCGAGAGACATATCCTGCTGTTTGTGATGGATCAAAGATTTGTACAAAGTGCAGATTTCAAATTTACAAATTGAAATCTCAAAATTCTGATTCCCGTCCCAAGAACGAAAAAGCAAAAATTGAAGCAACTTGCGATAAAAGCTATTATAAACCTGATGTTGCCATCCTTGATCGAATCAAAGAAAAATTTGCTCTTTCAAGTAGTAGAGATGAAAGAATTTTGTTACTTACCCTGTCTCCGAAATTCTGGAGCCGTAATGACATGATAAGAGAATTTAACTGTACAGAACGAAAAGCAAGGCAAGCTACAACTTTATTATCTGAATTCGGCATATCAACAGCTCCCAACAAAAAAACGAGGCAAAGAACTCCCTTTTGAAACGGAAAATTTAGTTAAAAATTTTTAAGTACGTGATGATGTAAGTTGACTCATGCCTGGCTTCAAGGATTTTATTTCGGTAAAACAAGAAGATTGTAAAAGGATTCACGTACGAAAAAGATTATAACTTGGCGATTTAAATGATTTATCTCTACAGTTTAAGAAAAAGCACGAAAATATCGAGATCGGTTTTACTAAATTTACTTTGCTTCGACCCGTCCACTGCATTCTAGCTGGAAGCAATGGAACGCATACAGTTTGTGTTTGCGTACACCATGAAAATGTCAAATTGATGTTGAAAGGGGCTGATGTGTCCGAATTAACGAAATTTAGCAAATTACAATTAAACAACTACAATGATTATATTGCAGCCCTAGTATGCGATAATCCGTCAGATGAATGCTACACGGGAGACTGTCTTGATTGCCCGAATACAGCTCAATTGAAAAATCATTCAATTCAAGCATATAATGGCAACGATATTTGTGAAGTAAAATTTTAGAACTGGTTTCAAACTGATCGGCGTAATATAGCATCACAAACGCTAAATGCTCACGGATTCACTGCTCTACTCTGTGAAAAGCTAATGAAGTTGAAAACTCATGATCATTACTCGAAAAAACAATCACAGTATTTTCAAAACCTTAAAAGTAACTTAGAAGATGACCAATTTATCGTGTGTTGTGATTTCGCGGAGAACTAACGCGTTTGTTGTGCAAAACTCGACCCAATCGTTTCATTAGAACAACAATCAGGTAACTGTATTTACGATAGTTATTTGTCATAAAGAAGGAGATAAAGTAAAACATAAAAGTATTGCCATTATTTCCGATAATTGAGCACATGATACCATAGCCGTGTATGAGTATCAAAAAATTATAGTCAATTATTTAAAAAAGAACTTTAATCCGAAAAGAATTTTTTACTTCACCGATGGAGCTGGCCAACATTTTAAGAACAAAAGTAATTTCCAAAATCTTTCGGACCACGAAACAGATTTCGGTATAGCAGCTGAATGGCATTTCTTTTCCACTGCACATGGCAAAGGTGCTTGTAATGGCATTGGAGCAATCTTAGAACAAGGAGCGAGAAGAGCAAGTTTGCAATTGACGTCGGAAAAGCGCATAACCTCAAATCGATCTTTATACGATTGGGCAAAAAGTCACTGCAAAGAAACTGAAATTTTTTTTAGTGCGAAATCAGATTATGAAGCAACTTCATTATTTTTAAAAAGTAGGTTAGAAAAATGCAAAGCTAGCCCAGAGACATTAAACTATCACGCAATCATTCCCATTGATAACAAATATTTTATGTTTAAAAATACCTCTTTAGCCACAAAATACCAAAATTTTCCTAAAGTGAAGAAAGAAAATCTTAAAGTGACGAGTATTGAGAAGACAAATGTACATTACCGAAGAAAAAAACGAAGTGACTTTTGTAAACATTATGTGAGAAATATAATTATAAAGTTACGGAACGGTGTTAATAATTTGTTGCAATGCAATTATTAACGATGTAAATAGTTTATTTCACCTCTCTGTCAGTTTTGGATTGATAAATACATTTTCAATAATTTTGTTTTGTTAAGTTAATTTTGGTTTATTTTTTTTTAATGGCAACTCATTAAAATAACATAATTATTTACTTAATTATTTATTTTGCTGTGTATTAAAAGTCGAATCAAAACAGCGCAACCTAACCATGTTCACTTGGTGATATATATATATATATATATATATATATATATATATATAGCATACCATCGCACGAGTAGAGCAGCCACTGCTACTGTGTCGTTGTGCCCAGTTTCGTCATTTAATATATCGCTAAAATGAAAAAATACGCTCTGAAAATCGCCATACTGACTTAAAAAATCAGGTTCTTTCGAATGGCAATGGTTAAAAAAATATTAAAAATGCCGTTTTTGAGATATAACACATTTTGTGTTTTTTCTGGGTTAAATCGTCATTAAAAAAAAAAACTGATTGCATCACCAAAAATCTGAAAAAAAAACACGTCGATCCTATGTTTATACTGTTTTTTCTCAATTATTTATAATACCGCAATCGCGAGTTGAAAAGTACATGTTTTGGTGCTTGCGGATCGCGCTAGGACAGTTGACGTGAAATATATTTGCTAAGAGTCATAATGGATGTATTACCAATATTAGTAGGTAATGTGAAATCAATAAAATATAATATTTAATTTGTCTCTTAGTACTTTATCTAAATGATCCTAAGAGCCTGAACTAAAAAGCCCAGCTGTGTCATCGGCAAAGGAAGTGACTCCCTTAATCTGTATGATTGATGAGCTAATGTATATAAGAAATAACACTGGATGAAGTATAGTACCCTGTGGGACACCCATAATAATTATTTCATAATGACTAGTGGTATTATCGACAATTGTTCTAATAAGTTATTCCCCACTTACTCTATAGCTCTCAAGCTTACTCAATAGCAGTTTATGATCAACGCAATCAAAATCCTTACAAACATTCAGTAAGGCTACTGTAGTTGGTTTTTATAAGTCAAGTAATGTAGTTATGTAATTATTTAGAGAGGCAAAAACATTGTTATAGCCTTTCTCTTATTGTTTATCTGATATAAGTTTATTAGAAATCAAAAAATTGTACATCTATTGTAAATTAATTTTTTTTTAATTTTTGCAAAGTTTGAGATCAAATATATTGGCCTGTAATCAGTACTTATGCCTATAGGCACCTCATCTAAAAATCAGTTTCACACCTGCTCTTTTTAGATATCTTGGCTAATCACCTCTTTTAATACATGTATTAAACATGTTACTAACTGGTAGGGCAAGGCATACGCTCAATAATTTTATGACATCAGTATGCAACCTATTTACACTACTCTTCTTATTCCTAAATATTGTTATAACATCTAATATTTAATTTATAGTACAGAGGTTTATTAAACGTGACAATGCACAACATGATTTTCGCTTGGAATTCATTTTAATTTTCGGTTTCTGAATACTCATAGTTCTTTTAATCCCAACTGTACTAAAATGTCTATTAAGCTCTTAAGCAATTAAAAGTTTATTATAAATATGATTACTATTAGCATTTTTTATTTAACTAATACTTACTACTTTGGTTTTATCGTTGCTTATTACATTATTAACAAAATACCATAATCCATTGCTATCATATTTTGCTCACATTTCACTTTCATACATATTTTTTGCTCTCATTAAAAGTTTTTTCAAGGTATTGTTGTATTTCTTAAAAGCTTTGAACGCCAATTGACAATATTCATTTTTTTACAAAATTTTAGACATATTTTCTTTAGTTTTGCATGATTTTTATGCTCCTGAGTAATACATGGTTTTTTATTTGTTAGGTTCTTTGGCATGATTAACGATTGTTCAACACAGTTATTAACCTTTGTAATGATATATACTAGTGTAATTTGTCTATTTTTATAATTATTTAGATTATAAATAACTGATTACTCCTTTTTATTTGCTACAGTAATATATTTATTATGATCTACAAATGAAGTTCTAGTCTTATCTTTACATTGAAAATCAAACTTTTATGTCAGCAAATAGTGGTCCGCTATTTTTTTTCCAAAAGACAACATTTCTTTTCTGATTTCACGGGTAAAAGTGCCACATTTTTTCTAGATAAAAACACTCATTCTTAGCTTCTAGAAAATATTTTGCCATATTCTATGTGTCAGTTCCCACGGCTTTCCTACTTCTTAGGAGACAATTACCTGTCAGATTATGCCAAAATACTGTATTAGCAAGCAGAGACTGCAAGTTTTCAGTGGAAGGCGATATTGTGCTGTATTTTAATGGAGCAAGGTAAAAAATCCAACACTTTACGTGGGACAAAAGTATGGCTTTAACTCCCAGGTGTGTGCCTTCCTTGCCTTCTGCTCATAAGGTAACTATATACCTAAAAGTGAATGCCATGCCTTAGTCATTAATGACATAATATGCTTTTTTTAACTATCATTAGTAATGATGTATCTAAGGAAAGGTAAAAATAATAATTTTTAATCCTTACAACAGTAAAAAAAAGTTTTTACTTATTTTTATTATAATACGTATGAGTTTTTTTAGTAACTTAACGTTATATTAAAACTTAAGATGGATGAAAGAAGAATAGGGGTTCCAACTGGTGTTACAGAAGTACAAAAAAACCAGAAACAGGCGTCTTATACCACAAATATAAAATGAAAGACGAACACTATACCCACGACAGAGGTCTTTGTCAAAGTTGCCAAAGGGAAAACGTTTGATTATGTACTGAGGTTGATGAAAGCTGGTTTTAACCCTGCAAATACTTAAGCTGTAGTGTAGTTTGTCGTTACCAAAAAAAAAAAAAAAAAAAAAATTGCTAGTAAGAGCTACAGAGTAAAAGACGTATCAGAATTATCTAAATTAGTTAGAATGTTTGTGGCCAGCCATTGCTTGGTGGTCACTACTTCGGAATATATGATATTCAAAGTCCATGAGTAGGTAGTATCGTCGTAGACCAAGGAATAAAAAAATGTTTTAAGCAAATAATCAGAAAAAATAATCAAGACGTTAATGCTGAACTCCTTAGAGCAAACAATACGGGACAAAGAATAAAAAATGTAGGCAGGATCAAAGTTGGCTTTATTTCCTGTCAGGTTAGAAGAGTGGTTACAGTAACCGGCTGCTTTTGATGTTGAGGATATAGACATATATTGGATAGCAGTGAAATAGTACATAGAACAAAGCTGTGCTTTATATGTAGCAGGTGTAATCGGCAGAAAAAATATTGCAGAAGTGTAGCAGGATGCTTTCTTTGCAAAACAGAGGATACCGAACATGAAGCATGCAGTGGAAACTGTACTATATTCAGACGAGCGCCAGGAGAGACCTGAAACAAGGTCCAAGTAGGGCGTATGGAAAGAGATAACGTAAGACTATCATGTAAATCAAAATTTGCTCTGAGTACTCTTACTAATCAGCTAGAGAAATCATCAAAGTATATGATAGTGCTTGCAAAGATTGCAGCTTACAAAGAAAACTAAGAGATGAATGTTGATTTTCAGGAACTTTGATGCTTTTAAGAACTTAAGAGAACTCGCGTCCCTAGCAAGTGGTGGCAAGATTGCTTGCGAAAGCTGAGAGATACGATGATCTTACACGTAACTCCATCCTAAAGTAATAGTAGTGTGATGCTTGGGTGGATCCAAAGCCACATAATATGGGATGGGGTTTAAGTAAGTATTGTAGATTGAATGAAAAAAATCCACAGTGCCCCACACTACCATGGTACGTGCCATAAAAATATCTACCTTCGTGCAACAAGTATAAACCACTTTTTTACTTCTGTTATTTCCATAACTCTGTAATTTGCCGTATGAAATCAGTGCCATCGCGTCGACCTATCTCCTTAAGCCACTAAAAAAGGCCCACATATATCTAAAACTAACACGTGTTGAAGGCTTACCAGGATAACATTCTAGCCCATATAGCACGCTATCATCATTTTACAGCAATTTTGAACCTTGTAGCTTCTTTTGTCATGGCTTCAATATGTCCTGGACGTCTTCTTGCCTCTAAAAAAAATCAAAATAACATAACATATGCAGTCAAAAACTAAGGAGTTAAGGTCCAACACTTAGTCGTTGAAGTCAACTACCTTTTGAGGGGTGGTTTCGTTACTTAATGAAAAATTAAGTTACTTTAATCGTTGATTTAGTTAGTTAAAAAAAAATTTTAAAAACCTTATGTTTTTGTCAAACGGTTTTGGAACCCCTTTAATTTTTACAGTGAGTGTTTAAGATATTAAATTTGTTGAAAAAAAATTTTTTGTATAACAATATTATTTAATCTTTCTATCAGCTATCAGTGAAAACGAATACATTCAAATAACTTACTTAATTGAATTATTTTAGCAATCAGATTTTTAGTTAATCTAAGCTCTTAAACATTTCTAAGGAACTCGAAGTCACTTAAAAGAAGAAAGGTTACTTCGAAGTTAGCGCACACAGGATTTGAATTGATATAAAATATTTGTTTAAGAAATAATAATATGTTAAAATAAGATAGTCGCTTTTTAATCCACAAGAAACACTTTATATATTCTACACCACTAATTCTTCGTGGATTCTTGGACTCAAACATTCTTTAATTTAAACTTTTGCACTTTTATAAAAAGATTCTCCTACGGTCTAACAGATAGACAGCACAAAGTGTAAACAACTTAAGTTATCTCTTGGTAGATGTCACTTGTTTCTGGCGGTTTGAAAACATAGCCTACGATGACTCTCAGATATTAGTTTCACCCTATGCAGTCGTTTTCTATCTACTGGAGGAACTTGACTACAAAGGAAAACACAGAAGTATTATTCTCCGAGTAGAAAGAATGAAAGTTGGTTACCTTATCAACATTTAGACTCTAAAAATGATAGTTACTTCGGCTCGTCTACTTCACTTCCTTCAACGCCCATCACCCTTGTCCAGATAACGCCGTTCAACGGTTTCTAAACAATAAGTGACTAGTGATGCAGTTGGGATGTCTCTTGACTAGTATCTCTTTTGACCAGGTCACACCGTTGCACGGGTCCTAGCTGAAGGAGAAACTTTTTTTCTATGATCGTTTAGCCCTTTTTATCCCCTTGTTATTTCATTTGTGTCAAAGGTTTTCCATTTTTTGGGTGGTCAAGTTCTAGCGTTCGGTTAGCGTACCATGCGCACATCACCTTCGCGTTCAAATTTAAAATTTAATGTGTAAGGTAATGACAAAATTTGAATAAAAAACAATTTATAAAACAAAACAAAAAAATATATATTAAATAAAGAAATTCATTAAAAATGTGTACTTTTTCAATATGTGATTATTTTTTATGTTCTCAAACTTATGTTATGCAAACTTCGATTTTTTTAATTCAGTACATTGAGTAAACGTTTTTTGAAAGTTTTTTGAGCAAATGTTTTGATAGCTGATAAGATGAGATAACAATTCATTTCATAACAAAATTTTTCATGTACGAATCAAGTGGAATTTATGCCAAAATATAGTTGTTAATGTCTTTAGTAGTGAATAATTTATTGTGAGGATAGAATGCAACAATTATATAAGCATGAAGCAGTCCTCTTTTTTAATAGTGTGCAAGTACAAAATATCTTTACCTAAAATATTTTGCTTTCTTGTATATCTTATATAAGTTTAAGATTTGTATTTAACAATCTAACAGTATTTCATTAAGAGTTACATCTTTAAAAAATATTTTAAGACTTGCTTTTTTTCTCCCAATTCTGGGTTATGTGTAACATTAATAAATAAATCAGGTTTTCCGAATTTTCTCATTATTACCATTGCTTCTCGATAATAGTTTTGAGCATACCTTAGATTACTTATATATGTTAAGATAATATTACAATATTATCAAAATACACGTCCCTGTTGAAAGTATGAAATCACATGACTCATAATTTAAGAATAAAATTGAAGTATTTACATTAAATCACGCAACTATTATGTTGAAATAGAGTAGGGGAAGGGCGGCACGCAAAGCATGCAGGGGTGAAAACTCCACTAGTATATGTGTGTTTGTGTGTATATGCGCTCGTGCGTGAGCATGCTCGTGTGTGCGTTAGTGTGTGTGAAAAGTATAATATAATAAATATATACCTAAACTAATATAGGCTCAATAATAACCTCGAATATAAGCTCAATTCAATCGAAGTTTTACCTTGGGACTAAGTAGTACTCAGAGAAAACAGAGAAAATGCTAGCTGTAAAAGGAGTTTTTTTCTGTACAATATAAAAAGTGAAAATTATGAAAATTCTTTTTTTAATTTTACTATGGAGAAGAAGACTTTATTATAAATTTTCGTATTAGTTATTATCTGAGTTTTAATGTTGTATTTAAATTACTCTTTTTTGGTTTTGTGCCATGATAAAACTATACAGAAAGGTCTAGAACATTAAAGTCTTAGTTTCTTTAATAATAATATTTGTACCTTTATTTTGCACAATTTACAAAATTAAGCGAAAATGACCACCTAAAATGATTTATTTCCAAATAACTCGCTTGGATTGGACCGCCGCACCTAAGTTTTTATACGTTATGGTGTATATCGGAGCTATGCCTTTCTGTTTTTTGTCGCTTTCTAACAAAAACAACTAAGTTTTGGTTCTAATTATTTTAACTGCGTTTTTCGCTACACCGTAACCTGCAAGATTTTATGGGGTAATCAATTAGCGAATGACATTATTCTCATATTATGACTCGCATTATTCAATTGAAATAAAAGCCGTACTATTATTCATGAATACAGGAATGGGTAGACCTTATGATATAAAATATTCTTTAAACGCCAAAATTTTAATCTGAACCATGATGGTCACATCTCTTTTACATCCACCTTCTCAAAATCTGGCCATTTCAAGACGGGCCGTTTAACCTTTAAAGGATCGCCACAGTCATTTTATTTGGATGAAATCGTATCACTTAACGATTTTAGTACAGTTAAGTAATGGTTGCATAAAATACAATTATTTTTTAATCACAAGTTAGACGCTTCGTCTTTAAAAGTTTTTAACGTATCACAGACGAAGTCAACGAATTTTAACATATTAACGTACCTGTAAGGCACTGGACAATTACTATACGAGATTCAACATTCATTTACGGACAAAAATAAATTACCTTCATTACAAAATTTAAGTATAAATAACTATTCATGTTTCCATCCATTAAACTGGTCAATCTAAGACTTGATAAGCAATAAGCAAGCTCGTAGCTCTCCCCTTAATATGTTGAGCTTCCTAATTGTAATAAGCTTTCAAAACTTTATTAAAAAATGAGCGAACTTTCTGAATATGACTATACTCGTATCATAACGTTACATATTAACTATAACTCTAAGTATACAAAAAAAGCTAAATAAATTGGACTCTATCAAAAAATCTAAATGTTTGCTGCAACTTTTACTTTATTGGTATCCCACATGGGCCTATTAAACTAATAGTGATGTCCAAATTAATTTCAAAAAAATTAATTGATGTAAGAACAACGAGACAAGATTCATAAAACTCAATTTTAAAATTAGAAAGTCTTAAGCTACTTAAAAGTTATCATCGATTGAGGAATCTATAAAAATACTGTAAATAAGTATCATGTCAATAGTTTGATGAATTAATTAAAACTTTTGTGAAAAAATCTGCGTCGAATGCGTCAAGTACATGGTAAGTGACAATGATTGAAAAAAATTTAATTTTATCTGTAAGTGTAATTTCATGAATTTAATCAATAATTAACACACAAAAAAGCATGAATCCTACCATTTCTAATTAGTATGTATTAGGCTTAAAAAATAAGTAAAAATTTTGAGTGAAAAATTTTCTCACATTATCATGGAAATAGTTAAATATTTATTTTGCATTAAATAAATAAAGTATAGAAGACAGATTAAAATTCTTTATTGTATAATTTATGAATGTTCTAGAATACCATGTTAATAAGAAGTTGCCACGACATTCAAGTTTTGGATTAACTGCTGATTTGAGTTTATACTATGACGGAAAATTCCGTTCACATAGTATTAAAACTGAAATTTCCCTACTCTATAGAAGAAAGAGGGATATTGTACCGAGTAGGAGAAAACCAAGGCGATGAGCGAGTGGGATTCAGCATAGAGCGGCAGTTCCAGCAAGGAGTCGATGGCGGGTGGTTGGCTCGTACCCTACAGCCCATTATCTTCCTTCTGTTTCTCTATTAAGACCAAGCAAAAAGCCTTATGTCACACGAGACTTGCTTTGTCTATCATTGTAAGAGATAAGCTCCTTTTGTAATATTTTAAGATTGGCCAAATTTAATAAACAATATATCCATCTCTAAATTATGTTTACTTTTGGTATCTATATATATATATATATATATATAGACCTACACATATTGTTCAGTTTCGTACCTGAATATTTGCCGACAAACCTTTTCTAAATTCAAATTGCGTCACGTTTGTTATTCTTGTGTTAAAGTTGAAGTAATTTTCCGATCATACGCCTTTATCACCGCGTACATTTGCAATGCCCAAGAGACCGTTTTACCTTTACTCTTGTACCTTTATTTATCAATGTACTAGAAGTTTCTACTTTAACTTTTGTCTCTATAAATATTGCTCTGCAAGCATACTAAGTTAGTTAGCGCGCCGCGGTGGCAGAGAAAGCTTCTCTCCGCTTGCCTTTACTTGAGCACATTTTCATAACTTAAGCACTGTAAATATATTGTATATATTTTTATTGCACATTTGCGTTACATTTTTTTTCCGCCGTAAACCACTTCCACCTCTACACGACTGAACTAGATTGGGAGCAGCATAAAACCCCTTCCCTCGTGAACATTTTTGGTAGCAGAGCGTGGTTACAGGGACCGACGGTCAGTGCAGGAGTGAATATGTGCTAGTGCTCAGTGAAGCCTTAAATTTTGCCTTGACCATTTGATGCCGTGTAGGTGAACGCGCTCTCGCGAAGCTACAGTAGTGAGTCATTCAAGGAATCAGAGTGTGTGCATGCTCTCCATGCTTGAATTTGCCAAGGCGGGCGGTCGTTAGCTGCCAACACTCAGCCCTATTATTAAGCGCTTCATCGCGACATCGACTGCGTCATGGCAGACGTCAAGGAACTCAAAATTTTACTTAAGCGTCAACAGGAGTTGTACAAAAGCATTAGCAATGCTTACGAAAACCTCAAGAAGCGCGGCAAGGATAAGTTTACTCGTGCAATCATCGAGAGCCGTATACAGCAACTACGAATAAACTGGGATGACTTCAAGGACACTCATCTCAGGATTCTCAACATTGCTCCAGACGATACTAAGGACATCGGCTATTTCGATAAAAACAGCTACGAAATCGCCGAAGAAGCTTACCTCGATTTGGCAGCTAATTTGGCTGAACAGCTCGGAAAACTTCCTGCATCGCCCGCATCAGACCCAGCTCCTGTTCCACCAGCTAACTCTCGCAACCTGCCGTCCATTGCTGTGCCCACATTTTCCGGACATTTCAACGACTGGCTCGAGTTTAAGGATCTGTTCTCTGCGATCATAGTCAACGATTCTCGACTTTCCAACGTCGAGAAGCTTTAGCACCTCAAGACGCATGTGCAAGGCGAGGCGGCTGAATTGTTAAGGACGATCCAGGTAATCGACGCCAACTTTGAGGCTGCATGGAAAAGGTTGGAGGATCATTATGCAAACAAGCGGCGCTTGGTTGCCGCGCTAACTCGCAATTTGCTAGCCGCGCCGGCTGTAAGCAACGAATCGCCGCTCGAACTCAAGGCATTGCTCAGTGGCACTGTAAATGCCTTGGCTGCACTTAAACAGCTTAAGCGTCCGACGGACCAGTGGGATGACTTGGTGGTCGCTGTTACAGCTCGGAAACTCGACGCTCGAACCTTCCGAGAATGGGAGTCATCGCTCAGCAGTACCCACGAGCCTCCTGCACTTGAAACGCTCGTGCGTTTCATTGAACAACGCATCTCGATGCTCGAGATCGTCGCGTCTTCTACAGAGAAGGCAACACGGAAGAAGGACAAGACGGCGTCTTCTACTTTGCACGCATATGCCGCCTTTACGGAGAAATGCCGCTTTTGCCAAGGTGAGCATTTCATACTACGCTGTGCCGATTTCAAAGCAAAATCGCCACATGAACGCAAACAGTTTGTTGAGGCCAAGAACATGTGCTATAATTGCCTTGGTGCTCATAAACTCGCAAGCTGCAAATCAAGCAAACGATGCCTAACTTGCAACGGGCATCACCATACGCTGCTGCACGAGAATCCTGCCACTACAGTGCATCTTGCATCTTCTGCATGGCCTGCTACACTCACGAAAGGGAGTCGCGTATCCTGTCATTGGATGGCATCGCCAGACTCTCCAAACACTACGCTGTTGCCTACTGCGCTCGTCCGAATTCAAGGCCCGGACGGACGCACACTCATCGCTATTGCCATGCTCGACAACTGCTCTCAGCGATCCTTTGTTGCAAAGAGCCTGCTAAGTTAACTTCGCCAGGAATATGAAGAGGCCAGCATGGAGGTCATTGGTATCGGTGGCATCAAGACTCTGCGAGTTCATGGAAAAACTTACCTTACTCTCGCCTCCATGGTTAGCGACGGGAAGCTCACGTGCGAAGCTCTAGTGCTCTCGCTTATATCCAGCTACAGGTCAGGAAACTTCAAGCTTCTAGGCGACTGGAAGTATCTACAGGGTTTAGAGCTTGCAGACGACTTTCGAGCCGATCTGACCGAAATCGAGTTGCTGCTAGGAGCTGATGTGCTTCCACGAGTTCTTCAAGAGGGCTTACACATCGGACTACCTGGGACACCCATGGCCCAGCCCACCATATTCGGCTGGACGCTTTCCGGTCCATTACATTATTGACATTTTCAAAATACAGACTCTAAGTTTGTTTTACATAAGTGCAGTGCTAATTGTGAATACTCCGTTTACCCCGAACCGTAGTATGGCGGGCGGTATGTTCAGTTTCGTACCTGAATATTTGCCGACAAACCTTTTCTAAATTCAAATTGCGTCACGTTTGTTATTCTTGTATTAAAGTTGAAGTAATTTTCCAATCATACGCCTTTATCATCGCGTACATTTGCAATGCCCAAGAGACCGTTTTACCTTTACTCTTGTACCTTTATTTATCAATGTACTAGAAGTTTCTACTTTAACTTTTGTCTCTATAAATATTGCTCTGCGAGCATACTAAGTTAGTTAGCGGGCCGCGGCGGCAGAGAAAGCTTCTCTCCGCTTGCCTTTACTTGAGCACATTTTCATAACTTAAGCACTGTAAATATATTGTATATATTTTTATTGCACATTTGCGTTACATTTATTTTCCGCCGTAAACCACTTCCACCTCTACACGACTGAACTGGATTGGGAGCAGCATAAAACCCCTTCCCTCGTGAACACATATCTTTATAAATGGTGACTGATGCAAACATTTTTATGTGAAAGAAGGTTATTTGCACTGTCCTCATAACTTTTGAATGTTATTAGAATGTATTCTAAAAGCACTTAAAGTCCTCATCTGTCGCCTTATATAAAGATACACACACACTCATACATACACATATAAATATATATAGGAATATAGCAGAGACGACTTTTGGGCTTGTATCCTGAATTTTGTTTTTCCATTTATAAGCTTTATACTTTTTTCTTACTTTTTCTGCAAAAACTATGTAAGTTATGATCTTGTGATTAAAATAATCACCTTTGAATAAATAACGAAAAAACAATAGAGAAAGTTCCTTGTCTCCGTAAACAGAAATAGACTTGAAGAACACAAGATAAATGCATCTTTCTTAAACAATCAAAATCCTTTCCAAAACACTTTGCGTGAAAGCACTAGCATTGCTGACACCAAAAGCATTTCGTGTCCTTATCCCATCCTCATTATTTCCTGCAGTGTTATAAAACATATTAATTATATATAGTATTATACTAATGCTTCATGTTTGATGTAACATACATATCATTCGTCCGCTTAACTTTACATGATAATAAAAGAGCGTAAGCACACCAAATACAAATTTTTTACCTGCTTCGTACATACGCCGACAGAGATTCGTATTTTGGTAAAGTAGTTAACAAGGCCAAGGCCGTTGAAATTCTGAGAAATTCATGCGCAATGAAGGCCGTTAAACCAAAGGATACGATGATAAATATACATTTAAGGTGCGGAAAGGCTTTGAAGAAGCTATAAAGGCTTATAATACATTAAATAATTAAATAGGTCTGGATATTTCTTTGCGAATTTAAAAATGATTCCACAAATACGTTAAACTACATAATAAGGCCGAATAACGCAAATCGCGTTAAGTAAGTAAATTCCCATTTTGCAAGAAGGATAGCAAATCTTATATCATCCAGCTGTTTTTAAACGCTATTTTTTTAAGCCGTTGATAAATGAAGGCTTATAAAATATTCAATAAAAGTAAGTGTTAAATGCATGCCATCGTTTCAAATGACTTTTTCTTTATTTTGCTAAAAAAAGTCACGTTAAAATACAAGCAGATATTTTTAATGTCTATTGCATCTTGTTCTTGAAGACGTTTGGAAATATAATTACAATTATTACAAACAGTAAAATCACTTGTTAGTCCAAAGTCTTCATGTGGGTTGACCTCGTAGCTGAAATTATAGGTAAATTGTTTTAGTGCTCGTTTAAGGAGAAAATGAGAGCCCGTTGCTACAAAAACTTTTAAACAGTTGTTTCCTTATTTATAAACAATTTTTTTTTAGTTTAGTAGTGTTAACAAGTATGCAGGTGGGCAGAGTTTTGAGCAAGGCACACGCAAAGTAAATGTAAAACAAGAATACAGGAATAAAACTTTATTACAATTCAAAGACATTTAAAGGTATTAAGTAGTACAAAGAGCCTTAGGTTTCAACAACAAGAGCACGTCCATATAGCTCGAGAGATCAAATTTGAAAGATGCAGCGCTGAGCAAAGAGATGCACTGTGACTGTAGAAAGTTATGTATATAGACGCTATACAACGCATGTGCAAGGAAGCGAGCGCTACTAATATTTTAACACTTGCTCCCTTACGAGTACTTGTTAATTAACTACAAAAGCACAGCCTTCATGAATCAAACATTACATTACATCAATGAACACATCCAGGGTAAACTTTTCCTTAATAATTCGCAGTAAGATGTGTTATTTTTAAGGTAATTTTAATCGGTCAAATATAAGCTTTGAATATAATCACTATCGAATGTACTTGGATCACAGCACTTGAATATTACCCAAAATTTTTTTCAAAGTGACTTTGAAGTCAAATTAGAGTTCTTAATCGTTGAAAACTGATGAACCTTAAAAACTAATGAATTTTTATATCTTATTGATTTTAAAATTAAAAAACTTAATATCAAATTTTAAAAGCATCAAATTTTGAATATTGGCCGTCAACTGCATATCCACTGCTACTGGCAGGATAAAAGGACTCTTGCATGCCTTGTCAACTAATCCCTATATCTTTTTAAGCCTTTGATCCTGCACAGACAAGAAATATATGAATGTCATGTTATGCGTATAAGTAAAACAAACATGAAATTATTTTTCGAATAAATTCAAAAATAGATTTGTCAGGTTGCGATGGACTTTGAATGATAACGGTTTTAAGAAAGTATCAGTTGATTGACATTACTTACCATAGTGCTCACGTACTTTAGTCATATGTTCGAGCTTGCCGCTCCCTCCGCTTTTTGCGGCGACGATAGCTACACTGTTATCGCACCATAATTTAATCAGAGCAAGCGAATAGTTAAGTATTAATTGAATCGAATTGTTCAATGATACCTGCACTTGGCAAGCCTCACTCATTGAAACATATTTTGCCTGACAGGTTGACAATGACACATAACTTTTTTTGTGCGTTTTCCAAGCAATGAAATCATCAAATAATTAAATGACATAGCCACTAGTTGTTAGAGAGCCTTTGCAATCTGCAAAACTAGCGTCTGCATATACTTCTTATTTGTCTCCTTTTTCTCAATAAGTAAATCCAAGTTTCTTTATCCCTATTAAGTACCGAGTAACTCTTCCGACCATTTTCCAATCTTGTTCAGTAAGGTCCAGCTGGTGTCTGCTTCAAAGTTGACTGTATAACCAATATTAGGATGAGTGGTGTTGGCCAAATAGAGCTAACTTCTGACAGCTTCTCTGCATGGTACGTTGAGTTTTGTTTTCAAATTTTTTAGCTCTTTTGACGTCACAGTTTCTTCTATGTCTTTCAATTCTTGAATCAGCACTTAGTTTGTCAATATAGAAGATCTTTGAAGATGAAGTTTTTCAAATCCAAATCTGGATAACATTTTATCTATGTAGTCTGGTTGCAACTAAGTCAAGATTTTGTCTCAGCGATTTCTATGGATGGAGATTCATAGGAAATTTTTGGCTTTACCCAACTTAGTCATTTTAAACTTCTTTTGCAGTTAATATTTGATTTTATTTAACTTTCAAATGTCATTTCCCGTAATAATCATGTTATCCACATACAATAGCAAGATAACAAATCTTCCTTTTTCTCACCAAGTTAACAGACACGGTTAAATGGCATGGGTGGTTAACCCAATTTTGACTGCTGCTTGTGTAAAACGCTCATTCCAGTGTTATGGACTTGTTTTCAGTCCATACAGTGAACGTTGTAGTTTGTACACTATCGTTTTTTGTTCGTTACTTGAATTTTCCATGTCTTCAGAGATTTCCATGAATATATCCTCTTGAATTTCACCGTTTAGAAACGCAGTCTTGACATTAAACTGACAGGTTTTCAAGTCTAATTTGTTTATGATGGCAAATACTGCTCTCACTAGGGAACGTCTCGAGACCGGAGCGTAAGTTTTTTGCAGATGCTATTAGTTTATGTCTTTGAAACTTCGAATTACAAGTCAAGCTTTGTACTTGACTTTACCGCCTTAATCAGTTTTCTTCTTTCAAACCCATCTAGAGTCGATGATATTTAGTCTTTTACTGAATTCCATTCTTACCTGATGATCCACCATTTTCCAAACTTGATTTTTCTTCATGGAATCCAACTCATTTTTGACAGCTTGTCTCCACAAATTTCTGTCGTCAGGAACCATAGCTTCTCTGTAAGTGGAAGGGTCTTAATTGATATCAGCCAGTTATACATAAAACAGTTTATCTATCAGCGGTATATTAAAATCAGACTTATTATTATTTATTACAATATTTGAATCTATTTTTACCAATAAAGTTCGAGAGACTTTATCGTTGGAGCTTAGGAAGTTCTTGTCTCCTCTGCCGGAGCCAAAATAAACTTTCTTTCTGTTGTTATTATTAGTTAGTACATCTGTAAAGCTGGGGTCATTTACATGGTAATTAGTCAAATTTGTAATTTTTCGAGGTCTTCCTCATTTCCTTTTGACAATTTGAGTATCGTTGTTTTCGTAATTGGAATTTAAATTTTCTTCTTTATCATCGGTCATTTTAAAGAAATTCTATTCATTTACAGATTCAGATAGATTTTTTCATTAAAAAATGTTTTTTTTTTTGTACAAGTCACCATATACCAGCTTTTCATTAAAACGAACATCTGTGCTTTCATAGTATTTTTATTCTTCAGTCTTCAACAATATGTATCTAGTTTTGATATACCTGATCAAGAACACTACTACTAACTTCTCCTAATGAATCTAAACTTGGGGCCAGTTTTCCTTAGCACAAGAATGTTGGCCGCACAACCAAACCAACGAATTTGATTTTGTATCAAAACTATGTTTTTCTTCTATTTTCTTCTAATTTTTCCAATATAGCCTGCATGTTATTTGACTTATGCGGTGTCCGGTTATATGCGTAGACAGCTGCTGCTAGAGCGAGATCCCACTTGTTTTCCGGAAGACCTGAGTCGTATAGGAGGTATCTCGTCTTGAATAAATCTCGTTTGGTTAAACCTTTCTACTTCATCGTTGAGTTCTGGTGTGTCCAGGCATGCAAGTTGTAATTCTGTATTTAGTCTGTCTAACACTTCATGAGTGCAACCAACGGTAAATTCAGTGCCTTGATCCGATTTCAAATAGCATTCTTTGGTGTCGAATCGTAGAATATTTGTAGTTGATTTAACAAATGATTTAAAACACTGTCCGATTTTGGTTTTGACCGGCACGGGGTATGCCGTTGCAAGTCTTCAATAATCATCAATGAATGCAGATATAAACCTATATCTCTTTAAATAAGATTGTGGGTTGATAACATCCATGGTATCAGCATGGATAATCCGAAGAGGTTTTGAAGCTCTGGTTCGAATATTTTTGAAAGGCAGCTTGATAGCCTTAGATATTTCACAAATTTCACAGTCCAAGATTGAATCTTTAAAGTTGACGTCATTAAGAGACTTGTTACTAGGAAAACGTTTTTGCAGGACCTGTAGGTATTCTGCTGACGCGTGACAAAAATAAACGTGCCACATTATGGCCTTGTTATTTTTGAAGAACCAGTCGTTATTTCTTTCACCTGAGGAATTGTCGATAACTGTACTTTCAGTTTCAGTTTCATCGGGATTACAAATTTTCCTATCACAAATTGTTTGTTTAAAGTATCCTCTTCTTGAATCAGATAAATGTTTCTCTGAAAGATTATCACTTAACTCGTTATCATTCAAAATCTTATTCATTTTTATTATCGATGATTCATTTACGCAAGGAGCAGAAGTTTTACCGGACCACAGATCCACTTCCATATGCTCATGGTCCCTGATTTTAGTTTGATTTTCGTTAAGTTTAGCAGCAGCCCTTCGAGTCAAGTATCTGGGTTGGTTATAATTTGAATTTTTGGCAATACAAGCCATGAGTTTATTCTTAGAAATATTTTTATTCAAGAGCTTTACTTTTACGAACCAATAAGGTTGTTGGTAAATACTCGAGATAATTGGCTCTCCGGACTTTGGGTCAAATATGTTGATATGTTGATTGTCTAAATATATAAATAAACCTTGATCAACAAACTTTCAAAGCGATAGCAGATTTTCAACCAGTTGTTTAGAGCAAATTACGCTATAAAATGCAATCCCATTATTGTTTACAAATTCTCTGATTTTGACAACTCCCTGTGTTTGTAAATCGGCTGTTGAATCTTCGCTTGCGCATTTAATTTTACTGAAATTTCCAAATTTTAAGGACTCAAAATAATTTTTTGAATATGCAAAGTGCTTCGTAGCACTGGAATCAGTGACAAATGTCACAGTAGAACGATTATTGAATTTATTAAAGTCAAACTCAGAGAACATAAAATTTGTACATTTTAAAGAATCCTCACCTTTGCAATTGTTTTTAATTTCATTTTCATTATAACTGACCTGATTCTTAATGTACTTGGGCTTTTATTTTCTGTGTTTGAATTTGACACGTGCAGAATTTTTATTTTTGTCATTTAAATAGCTAACCCTTCCTCTGGGCAAATCTTTCGAATGACGAGATCGTTGAAATTTTGCTTTATGATATTTATGTGCAGTACGATACCTTTTATCCTCCTTTTGCTTGGGTACCTGGGATTGAAATATACACCTTGAATACGACCTGATGAGTGAGCATGACTGGCCAACTGACTACGGCTGTAATTTGCCGAAGCTCCAGAGGATGTTTTGATCTTCTGTTGTCAAATAGTTTCCTGTTCAAAAAGAAAGAACTTAAGTCTTTCATAAGACAGGCCAGAAGAATTCAGCGATTAATGAACAAAATCTACGATTTGCACATGAGAAACAGACAGTTAAATCGATTTTTAGACCAGATCTCTTTTTTTCGTTTCTTCCAGCAGGTTAATGTCTGGTAAACTATCGTAGATTTTCACGAGTTCCTTAAATAAGTCCCAGTGCTCTGAAGCCTTTTGTTTCCTGGAATCGTATTTTAAGTTTCCAAGTTTGCGTTGAATATCAAAGAAGTTTGGACAAGATTTGTATTTCTCAATT
This sequence comes from Copidosoma floridanum, assembly GCF_036245765.1. Lineage (NCBI taxonomy): Eukaryota > Metazoa > Arthropoda > Insecta > Hymenoptera > Encyrtidae > Copidosoma > Copidosoma floridanum. Next base: position 8,361,262 of record NW_028321890.1, on the reverse strand, counting down.
TCTTTAAGTTTGTTTAATAATTCTGTGATATTTGTTGTTGCTTAGGTAAAGATTAAAGGCAGTAAAGATCACTGACAAACATTTTTGATAGTTATTTTTATTTTGCTATAATGGCTCTTGGCACTATAGCCTCATTCGCACGCATATGTACTAGTTTTGTGAAACACTGTTATAAAAACGTTAATACTGTGTTCACTAGTCGAAAGACGAGAGCCAAGTAAGCTCCGATTCGCCACGTCATTGTAGCATGACCCGTTGGGGCTCTTCTGATTGTCTGTCTTCCTTTCTTTCAAGCATGAATATCTGCCGCGGATTGATCTTCTGCTTTTGTCATCTGGGCTTAATCGGTAGCACGAGGATCATTTGGTCGAATTGGTACGTCGCTCTGCCGACTGATGTTACCTCTAGCGATAGTGGGCAACAGCCACGCCACCACAATTATACGGGATCTTTTATGTAAACCGTTTTCAAATGATAATTTTGATCAGTCCTGTTGATTAGAATATCACGGACACGAAATAATTGTTTTTAGATTACCCCTTCATCTAATCCTAGAATAGTCTGGAAATTTTGGTCAATCACGTATTACGTTGGCCCGATGTATTATTCGAGTCTAAGCTTGCACTTAATAACTTGGGATTCGCACTGGGCCCGTAGGTAGGACGCGGGGCTAAAAGGTCGCTAAAGCTCCTGACAAGGCGTCCTGAAAGGGTAAGCCCAACTGTGCTGATCGAACTGAAGCAGTTGTCACTCGTTTGCGGTGCGCCTCTGATTCGTCAGAAATACCCGACGTGATGGTGTCAAACTAATGTCCCACCCGCGATCTTGAGGTTAAAGGTAGTTAAGCCCTAGAGGTTACGCAGGGGGAAAAATAGTTCGAGTTCGCGACCAATCTGTGAGCCACCAATACCATCCAGAGTAAATGTAATTGCTCTGGAATTATGTGACGTATAAGTGTGAGTTTGCGATCGATCTATGAACCACCAATACCATTTGGAGTACGTGTGATTGCTCTAGATTCACGAAAAACACTTGATTACTTATTCTCGTGGCTTTAGTACTTATTGATTCCATAACAGGCAATTATGCAGACTTCGCGGCAAAAGAGAAAAACACAGTCAGTTATTTTAATTCTTTGCAAAAACTTTATTTTATTTTAAGTATGAAAAAGTACACACGGAGAACCAGCGCGAAGTGTCCGAGGTTAGTACTTTTGAAACCGCACTCGTGGAGGACCGTAGGATAGCAGAGACGGACTCTGACCATCCAGTCAACCATTTGAGGGTAAAATTTAAACTGTACTATGCCTCACATCGTAGTAGACTGGGTTGTAGCAGAGGTGGACTCTTACTACTCAGTCTACCTTGAAGAGTTATCGTCAAGTCGAGTCGAGTGCTTTTCTCGGGGCCTCTGGACTTTTTTATGAGGAGTAGCGAACCTCTGCAATGCGCTGGTTTGAGACGACGCAAGAAAATTTTGCCGAAAAAATCTTGGAGGAGAAAGACAATAGTCAAAAATTTAATTAGCTAGAGATGCTCTAGTTCTGCCTTTCAAAAATTAGCACATCCCACATCCGGCTTACTCTCCTCCAAGCATTAAGAGAAGGCAAGGTGATTCACTCATTAGCGCCCTTCCATTCTCTTTTACATCAAAATTTTACAGAATTTTCATGGTACTTAATAGTAACATTAGAATAACATATTAAAAAATATACTTAGACTAAGCATAGTTCGTTTACTCAATCAACTTTGTTGTAACAAGAGCGGTAAACATCGTCCAAAATTTTACATAGGTGTTGATTGAATAATTGTTTAATGTGTTGCTATATTAATAACAGTTAAAACTTATTGATAGAAGTTTTTATACGTTAATAACTATAATAGTTGCTAAGATTGCCAAATTTATTAATTGAACAAGTTAATAGTCGAGAAAAAGTTATTGTTAACAGCGGTCCAACCACTTATCTCTGAAGTAGCTGTAGTTGTAGTCCAAATAATAATCAGGTGTTCGTCGTGATCCATTATTTGTTAACTTAACTAAGGTTGCTTGTCATTTTAATTTATTGTTAGCTACAAATATATTTCGAAATGTTAGTAGTGGAATTAACTCCTATTTTTCCTTTTGCTTACTCTTTAGAGAGGATGTTGGCACGTAGTGCCCTAAGGATTTTAAAATTCTGGTACTTATATTAGAGCGGCCGTATAAACTCTCTCTTAACATGTCCAAGTCAGGAAGAGGGAAAGGAGCTATTGTCAATTATTGGCTCAACTTTCCTGCTTTCCTTTACACTCTAAAGAGTAGCAACATTTGTCGAAATTACAAAAAGTAGGCTATTACGAAAAAATTCTACGGTGTAAGAGGGTAGCTCATGTATTAAAACGAGTGAAAAGTTAATAATGCTGCTCTGCTAGGCTTACTGTATTATGTATTATTATTTGTATGTATGTATTAACTCTACGTTATTCTCACTTTTAACATCTCATCAAGTTGTGTCAACATTTAGTATTGCACTTCAGTTCAGCTGTTTCCAGTTAGACTTTTTGGCTCTATTAGTTTTTTAAGTTATTTTGTTTTCCTGTATTGGAAGGTATTTTATTATCTTATTTGCTTCTCGTTTTTGGTCAGCATAGACCAACGTGCGCTTGTATGAATCATAGTTGATCGATGTGCTGCAGCTACGAATAGAGTTGGCCGGTAATTCACCTCTTTTTAGATGCACGTTGGCTCCTTCTCGAAAGTACTTTTAGGTCAACATGGAAAAATATGAAGAAAATAGCGAAGAAAAAAAATTGATTAGTAACTATAGTTCACCGACGTTACACACAACCAGAAAATTCATAGAATGAAGTTAAGAAGCGAAATAATCATAAAAAAAATCGAATTTTGTACTGACAGAGAGCTTGTAATCTCTCAATATTGTATCTTTTCCAATCAAGTCCAATCTAGCGTGCGTAGCCTCAAAATTTATCGAGGTGTCGTTTTAAATTTCAGATTCAATAAAACTTTAAATATAATCTTCAGTCAAAGACTTAGTGAGTAAAGATAAATTTACCTGGCTCTTTGTACTATTTAATACCCTTTAAATATCTTTTAATTTTGGATTTTCGAATTCTGAATGAAATTACTCAAATCTTGAATTATTCTTTTGAATATCATCGAATTTTCCTTCATTGCTATTATCGAATTGCCCAAGCACGATCTCATAAACAGTAATGAAGGATTTGGACATCGCAATTTTGTTCAAATTGACAGGCATGGAGTCACCTGTCATGCCAACGATATTCAACAAAACTTGAAGTTCCTCGTCTGACATACCAGTTTCTTTTCCTATGAATTTTATAAAATTTACTCGATTCAAAAAACATAAAGAAATGTCAGACAAAGAAAGTGCCTCAATCGACAGATAGGACAACTGATACTGTTTCAAAAATCTAGGCACACTTCCTCGTCCCCGTGACTTCGCCTACGAGCTGTTTCAATTTCTGAAAATCACACGCGAACTGTCTCAATTATGTATTCTTAATAATTTAACGGCCAGTCAATTGAGTTTGAGTTATGCGAGTTAAATTTCCAATACACACTAAGCTGATAGTTAAATCCTGTTTTGGTGGTTAGAACGACAATGCTACCGTTCAAACTCATGTCCAAGATTTTGTCTCTATGAGTTTTATCCAACTCGAAAGTAACATTTTTCCATTTTAGGAACGCATTTAAAGTACCTTTATCTGAAAGTTTATGTCACTATAGCTATTTAAAATAAGTTTGATGCGAAATTCAGAGAATTTTGTGCATGTCAAGTATTCGAATTGAGACTAATCGATTTGACTTAGTATGCTTACGCTTTTTAGGAACGCATTCAAAGTACCTTTATCTAAAAATTCATATCACTATAGCTATTTAAAATAAGTTTGATACGAAATTCAGAGAAATTTGTACATATCAAGTATTCGAATTGAGACTAATCGATTTGACTTAGTGTGCTTACGCTAGTTTTCGTAGCAAGCTTCAAGAGTGTCAAATTGAAACAGGCGATCGAGAAAAAAGCAGTACACTATACAGATACATCTTAAAAACAGATGGCACACATGGTAGCGACTCCTCTCCTCTCCCTCCGTTTCATCGCACATAGTCGCTGGCCAGGCAACGCGCAGCTATGGCCCACACACATTTATACACACACAGGCAGCTGGACTCAGACATGCAAGAGTGCGCCATGTGTTCGCCTTCAGAGAGAGTTGAAGCGAAGATGGACCATGCTTGCCGTGCTCCCCCACCATCTCTCCTTCTCATTTGTCCTGGCCTATGCCTCGGATTGTCCCCCACGTGGCACTGGCATTCTCCCGCTTCTTAGAAATGGACAAACAAAACACTTTATTTTCTTTAAAGAGATTGACTTAGAAGTCAAGACAAATGATAAACTCGAATTTAATGAATAACGGGCTCAAATTTTTCCTTCAAATACATATACCACACTCCAGTACCCTGTATTGCGTCTCAATCTAATTAAGCTACGCTAACTTATTTAGGAAATATCACATACCTCAAGAAACCTCCCCCATAAGGGTACTTCGCTTAGCAGGAATCAAATCCCTGTTGCGATTCCAGACGCCTGCCCTTGATGACAGAGAAGACGTGATGCTGGTGGAGTTGGCCAGTGGCGTGGTGTCTCCTGGTAATAACTCCTTTTCAGAGCTCGTCGCCTCAGTCTGCTCGCTGCCGTCGCTCTCACCATGCCTTTGGCTTACCCAGGGATTGGCGTCAGTCTCACTATCCTCGTGGACATCGTCAGCCTTCAAAGGCGTCTTCTTATCAGGATTCATCGCCATCCACACCAAACACGATACCTCAACAAAAACTACTGAGCACACACCTTTCACTTGTTGTGATCAAATTATTTTTTTTTGTTAGCCTCGCGCACGTAGAAGTAGGCTGGGGGCCATAACCTGTTAACAATAACGCAGATGGGCAGAGTTTTGGGCGAGGCACACGCGAAGTAAATGTAAAACAAGGATATAGGAAAATAACTTTATTATAATTGAAAGATATTCAAAGGTATCAAGTAGTACAAAAAGCCGTTGGCTTCAACAACGAGAGCGCGCTTATAAAGCTCGAGAGATCAAATTTGAAAGAGGCAGTGCTGAGCAAAGAGAGGCGTTGCAACTGTATAAAATTATATATAGACGTGTTAAATGTAAACCACTAATATTTTAACAGGTAGTGAGCATTATGTTATTTAAAATCATGTTAAATGTAAGGGAGTTATTAAGTACGCGATCAATGTAATTCAAAAGCGAAAGCTATCTTGTGTTGGCTTCACTTTCAAACTTTCGTGAAAGGTTTTATCAAAAATTAAGAATTTTTAATCTCTCGGATCTCTCAGAACTGTTGGAAAAGTATTAGGCAATTGAATATCAATTGATACAATCAAAAAAAATTTTTTTAACTGGCCATGGTACTGATATTGGCACATGTTAAACTTGCTATATTACTGAAAGGAATTTCAGGTCATTTATAAATTTTTTTAAATGCTTTAATGTCTAATTATTTATCGAATAAATATTATTACTCTGATTTCTCATAATATTAACTTGTCCTTGAAACTTACAAGTCCTCAAAATGTTTTTTATCAAACTTGCACATTTGCCTATTTTTGAATCCATTTACTTTACAATTCAGGACTTTTGCAGAGCTCCTGTATAAGAAGTACCAAAGTGTTTACAAGATATATTGGCAAGTTACATTTTTCTATAGAAAAATCTGTTGTTAACTGAAACTCATTAAATGGAAAAACCATATCATTAATCTGAGGAGCAGAAGAAGAAAAGCTTTTTTTTAAAAATATTTTCCCTTGGTTGATGTTTTTCTGTTGCAACATGCTTGACCAAAAATTTTCTGTTATAGCACGTATTGTTGACACCACAAAAAGATCAACAAGGGGTAAACAAGGGTATCATTGTGGTTGCTCCAATTATTGCGGTACTCTCGAATAATGCGTATATTTTAGTTAAACTGATGAATTATGATGAGTAAACACTTGAAATCGTTAAATCAAGTTATATAGTACTTAATTCATGGAACTTCAAATAAAAAATCGCCTAAAATACTTTACATTTGCATAACAACAAAACACGTCCACAATAACTACTGCACACATAACCTCTTTTACTATGATAATATTATTGCGAATACCCTGTTGCTTTAGCATTGAAATCGACCACAATCATACGTGCACAATAATACATACAGGTTGGCAATAATATTAGTATTGGCAACTGAACTTCAACACTTCTTTTTGAATCAATATTTATAAGATAATATATTTATAAAAGTGGAATTCAGTAGTTTTTGAGTCCAACATTATTAAAAAAAAAAAAAAAAAAAAAAAACATTGTTTTGACAAGCGGAAATTCTTAAACAAACGTTTTAAGCTAACCACTAAAAAAAACTGCAATAATACCCCCGTTTACTCCTAGCAGGTTTCCTAGTATTGAGAACATTATGTAAAATCTAGTCTTAAAACATAGGATCTCACTACACTAAAACAAAAATACAAATATATTTTTTCTAATGGGCCAATAACTGCTTCTTTTGATTTTGCTTACAAATTCTCTTTACACTGTAGCACATGATTTAAGCTGTCATATTAAACTATTCTTCAATAATTGAAACAACAAATGCCAGCATAAATCAAGTTGAAGAAAATTTCACGTTACAGTTAATAACCTGTGTAACAAGCATCAAATAGTAAAAAAGCACTTAAATAATTGAAAGAAGACTTATATTACTTTACTTACATGATACATCAAAAATACATACGTATTACTCAACTACTTTGAGTGAAATCCAAACCTGCTTTCTCTATAAGCGTACGGTAAAACAAAGAAAACATAGTTCTCCACGCTGCAGTAGAGTAACAAGTATACAGTTTGCATATGCGTATACGTGTATTATAACGCACATCATCAATCCTTGCCTTTTAACAGGTACTTATTCTTGTCATTAGGTGTATAAGTCCTGCCAAAAATTGTAACAACTAATTAAGTTAAGTACGAATAATGTATTGAGGCACAGATTACTTCAGAGTAACGTTAGCTTTTATTTAGAAAAACTGATTATTCATTATTAGAACTTAGCTGAAATTGTCAATTTCTTGTAACGTATTTGAAGTTAGCATTCTGGCAACTTTACTCTTTTCTTTGTAAAAAAGTATTTCTTAATTTTTTCTAAAAAAAAAAATTTGCCGTTATACTTGTTGTAAGGTGACAAGAGAGGAGTATCTTTCAGTTTTAGAGTTCTTATCTTACAAGTAATAACATTTTTTAATAATTATCTTAATCATAACGCAAATCAAGGAGTATCTGGCAACGAGTCATACGTCAGCAAGTCAGTCTGTGTGCTGGACCATCAACAGACACTATTAGTTGTGGTCAAAGTAGTATTTAAGTTGTTAAAAGTGGGCGGTGCTTAAGTTAACGGGTTAGTGGGGAAAATATATCAAATTTTCGAGAAACCTTTATTAATCTTTGACTTAGAAAAAATTGTTTACCACCATGTAAGCCTTTGAGAATATTAAACTAAAACTATATACTTCGAACATAAAATTAATAACCTGAATTCAGAAATTTTTTTTACAATTAGGACAAAGTGCCACTTAGCACCCTTTTGCAGCACTTCACGCTCTTGTAACTAATTATCTGCCCTATGGACTAAAGTGATTTATTAGGCACAGAATGTACCCACAGTCACAAATGTATGTTTTATGATCTCAGATAGAAAAATAATATGTATGCGACTCGGGCTCAAACAAAAATAATCCTCTCCTACTCCTGTCTATCTGGTAAGAAAGAGAACATAATTCTCTTGTACTTGCTCTTCTTGCTGAGAAGACCCAAAAAAGTCTTGGGTACATTGAGTAAGTAAACTATTAGGATCTTAATCCAATAAGAATCTAATCTAATAAGGAGGATAACCCAGTAAGAAGACTAATCCACACAAGTGCTGTTAGCTCACAGCAATTTTACTGCTGAACTTGCTACACTCGGTTGTCAAAGTTGAAAATAAAAAGAATCATTTACATAACTGAAAGGGGTGAAAATTCGTCAAAGAATTAGAACTTTAATCAAAATTATGTATGAAATGTAATATTTTTAAAAAAAAAGTAACTTCTTCTTGATTTATAAATACCATTTATATCCATTCTATGGATCTAGGCAAATCTAGGAGACAATTTTTGTGTAGTCTCAAATTGTAATACGCACAGTTGGCCTTGTACGCCCCATTGTGATGCAAGCAAACAGTGGCTAGTTTAATTTTATCAGTTAAACGATAGCCCAAGTCAGTAATTTCATAAAAAATGAAATTAAATATTTTTAACCAATGTTTCCTAAATGAGCCAAATACATGCCTTTTTCCAGCATTGTTTAAGTCATCTTAAATAATTATTTCTAAAGTTTTGTATGAAAAACTTCCCGACTCTCACGGTATACTATGAAAACAGTGTTCAAACCATAAATTTTTTCTTCTGCATTTGTCTTAAGGTGGCTCCTCACTAAATCAAAACACTGGAGTATTAAATAATATTTTAAAGAATGATTCTTCAAGATGCAAGGAGTCTTTTCCCAAAATTTTAGACCTCGTCATCACCAAAATTGTTGAAAAAAACTAACTGGAAAATAGACTCTGTTACATAGCCTCTTATGGAGGGTCGTTAAATTGGTGGCGCAGGTTGTATGATATCTCAGCAAAGATTCTGTAGTTCTTAATAGAAAACTATGTAGCAGATAAAAGAAATCAGAATCTTTCCAACGACATTCAGGTACTTAGACATTACCATGGGTTTTAAAGGATATTTTGTGAAAATAGTAGATAACTGTGCAAGTCACGGAACAGATGAAAAGAGTGGGGCATCTGCTACACCGAAGAGCGGTAGCCCGCGTGGTTTGAATGGGTCAGAAATTTGTACGTAAAATGAATAGGGGTTGTGGGGAATCGTAATTATAATAAAAATAAATGAGACGCTGAACTAAGAAAATAATTTAATGCGGGGCTGACTTATGTACTTTTTCGACTAATAGATAAAATTAATAGAATGTATCACGATAAAGTTAGGACATGGTTGTATTTACTCGTCACTAATAAATAACTTGTGAATTTTTTCTAAAGTTTTTTTGTCTCTGGTCACCCTTGTCTTATTATTAACATTTTCAGAAAGTAAAATGCGAAGACCTTCTTTACCGTTCGTGCTGAATGCTTCTTGTAAAACGGTATTAGTAATACCAGTTTCTGCCATTTTGTTTATTATTCTTGAAGACAAGTTATCTTTGTACTGTAATAAAGTACCTTTATTCTGCACTTTAAGTACTTGTTAGGTACTTATCGTAAGCTTATTATTATTTACATACAAGGGTTGTGTTGTCAAATTTTTATACATGCGTCTGCTCGGGTCAGTGTATTGTACGATATAGGTCAACGGTGTAGATGTGACTAAACTTTTTTTTAAGGGACTATAGGTACCTATCCATTTTGAGTCAAGAACCTCTACAGCCAATTAAAAGCTGTGTTGCAGTATGCTTACTCTTCTTGTGGGATTTATAGTGAGGAGCCACCATGAAAACAGCTTTTAAAAAAAAATACTATAGATTTGGCATTTAACTAGAGTAGTAGTATACTGTATGATTATAATTTTTTTTTGATACTTAATGTTTTTCTTCCTAATGAATTACTACTTTTCATTACTTCTTTCTGATTCTTCTATTTTCCTGTCAATGAACTTTTCACACTTTTTGTATTTTCTATCATACTATTTTTTTTCCACACTCTGACCTTGTTCCATGACTGCTGATAGATAAATTATTTAAGTAGAGTTATGCATGAGCCTTAGTTAAAAGTTTTTGATAGTATACGTAGGTATTCTAAATTTGCTAATTGTCAGCTTGTGTGATGTAGAGAGAAATTGAGAAAAAAAACCAGGTGTGTATCTCGGTACCCCTGGCAGAAGTGATACTTCCAACTCAAATTTTATTAAACTCAGTAAATAAGAACTAAGAAAATTAGAGTACCCCTAATTTTAACAGATCTTTTAGAATCCCTTATGAAAATAGTTAAAATTTAAATACTATTACGCATTATAGCACGCGTGTTCATAAAATACGTGTACCTTAATATACTTCTTATCTTATGATTCGCGCATTCTAAGTTCTTCCATGTTTGCTATGATAAATGTAATACGTGTACGAATTGTTGATTATGTAATGCAACATAACACAAAAATGTTCACGATACTGCGCCAAAAGAAGTTGCTTCTGTCACATTGCGGGGGATGATAATTTATTTTATTTCAAATAAATATTCGTGCATTTCATATGACACTATATGCGTACAATAAATTTTTGTTGGACGCTTTGTATCTGACAAATAAGAATTTTTTGAAATTTTGGCTACCATAAGAGTAAAATAATTCTTTATACATCAAGATTAAGGAATACAATAGAGATATAACTATTATTCATTGTAAAATTGTAAATTTTAATTTTATCCGTTTCTTATTATAACTTATAATTCAATATTCGAATTCTACCGTGCTTAACGGATTTCTACTGATCTCAAACATAATAAAGAGAACATAGATTTTGGTCACGTGAGAATTTTTCTCATAATACAATATAGAGAATAGAAAATTAATCAATTTGTAGGTAAAATATGTAAATTGTAGCTTTTGCCTTCGAGATACGACTTATTATTTTTAAAATTATGACAGTTGTTTTAATAAATTCATGTAACATATATTTATACTACTTAATAATTATTTTGTATACGTAGAGTTACTTTTGACCTATCGGGCTTCCTTTTTAAAAAACGACTGTTTTTCTGATATTGGGAGGTTATGTTGTAATAAAAATTTTTTAAAGATTTTTTCAACGTCCGTATTAATTTTCCAAACATGCCATACTAAATAAAAAAAATTTTTGGACTTTTTGTTTTCAAGATACAGTTGAAAAAAAGAGAAATCAAAGTTACGTTTGTTCATAGTCTAACCTCTCTTTATTTGTAAACCTTGATCATAAAGATCCATTTCAGGAAACCCTTAAAAATCGTTATTTTTAACCAATTTTTCTTCCCCTCTAAGATACAGCGTTTTTTCTTGTTTTTAAAAGTTAAGTTCCATTACGCATATTTAATATCCTACGTAGGTTTTTTTACATAAATATATACATACAAAAAGGTAAATAAGAAAAAAGGACGATTTTTACTATGTTTTTCGAAGACTTTATAGAGATTAAGCGATGTTTTGTGTCAGACGTCATTTACCTGACAGTACCTTAGCTGTGACAGATGCCCAGTTTAGCCCTTATTATAGCCACGTTACGATTCCCTCGATGCATCAGTAGGTATACCCTACTACCGACATGGTTGCGCAGCGATAGAGTTGCAGTCTCATCAATCGGAAAAGTTAAGCAGAGTTGGCTATGGCTGGTAGTCTGATGAGTGACCACTCAACTATTATTTCGTTCGCTTGCGCTGGTAACTTTTCAGACCTATTGATTGCCTAATTTATGTATAGGAATATATATCATATTTATAGAGAAAGTTAATTCTGGTGCACTATTGTGCACATGCGAAAGAGAGGGAGAGAGAGGAAGGGAGACAGACAAACAGATCCCCTGCCTGCGGCGCAATCAGCGCTGGTATACGTACAAGTTTTTATATATATACATTTGTGCATCGTGGCGTTCACTTGTTTCACGAGTTAACTCCTTATATAAGGCACACCTAAAGAAGTTTCACTTCAATAACAACATTTTTTTTATGTTCAGATTTACCTTCAGATTTTGTCTCTGCCAATTTCTTTCCCTTTTCTTGTCTTTGCTTAAATTCTTCTTATTCTCTGCTCAACTGCTGCTGCTACTGCTGCTATTTCTACTGTGACCTCTTTCTATGACGAATGAAAGAAAAATGATGTCAAGATAGGTAGGCAATGAGCTGATGTGTCAGTGGAAAAATTATAGTAAAATTCAAATTTGAAATGTACATTAACTGGAGCATATTTTAGTGACTTATTTTTCTGAGAGCAATCAATGATAATAACAGGTACATGGGATACAAATTAGACTTTGCTCAAAAGTGGGTCTTGATTCTTACCAAAATACGAATTCAAAAAAATAAACATACATATGAAACAACAATGGAAACAGATTTCTTACTATATCGAGATTAAGATCACCGTAGGGATAATATTGTAAATTTAAATAGAGTCTTATGTTTCTTACGTTCAAATGATAAAATATCCTAGCATTAACTCCTCTTCGATTCTTACGATTCGTCTGGAAAGCCAAAACTACATAGCGTGGTTATTCCAACTGATTAGACGTTCTGACTGTCCAAATGTATTTTGATGTTAAGGGTAAGAGTAAATATTCATGGAATCCGACTTTACTATACAGAGCATATGCCATTAGAGTTTTACTATTACTTTCTTGAACTCTTATCAGACTCGTACTGCAATAGCATCGCCATCAGCTCCTATGTGTGATTGCATGACTGCATTTAAATTAGTTCTTCCTTTTGAGAATATGAGCTTATGTTTCACGTTAAAAACAATGTTTCAAAGTTATTAAGCAAAAACTAATGTTATAGTTAGAGAAATAAGCACATTAAAATATCCATTAACGTAAGGGTCACACAGTTAGTAGAACCATCTTAATGCTCGAGAATTGAAAAAAAAATTTACAATTTTCTCGCTGGATCATCGTGCTCTAGTTCTGAGAAATTTCTTAGCTGAACTAGCACGGTAGTGACAGAAGATTAAAACGAGACTCGAATTTTACTAAAAAAATTATATTTCATAAAACAAGTGTAACAAGAATATTAGACCAAGAGTTTGCCACGAGAAAACGTGACTCCTAGAATGAAACGTACAAGGACGAGACTCAAGATGACGACAAAGCAAGTCGTTTAAGCTGGCCTTGAAAAATAAAGCAAACCAAGTAAATTTTCTTTAGTAAATAAAATTGCCTTTACCAATAATGACTTTCGCTAAAACTTATCGACAACAATTTAGCTGCGATGAAGAGGCTGTCCCAAATATGACGTAATGCGTTGCAATCTAAACAAGAGAGTTGGTTGAATTGACTTTAAAAATAAGGAATGACTACGTGCTAGCGCCTTTTAACTTCAAAGTTCTACAAGCAAGAAGAAAGAGCTGAGACAAACGTAGGAACTTGCCAGCAATGAAACCCAGCGCTTGAAGATGGATAGTAGTAGAGGGAGCACCCACACTTGCCGGAGTAAGTATATTTCGAACTATCTGAGTGAACTGCCAAGTGTGCGTGCCCCTACTACCTTAGACTCCTATCTCTCTACACTGACATTAAAGGGCACATTATACCAATCACAGCAGCCTTTTCTTACAATATTTACTCTCAAGTAAACAGTGTTTAACAACTTCTTGAAAACAACTACTTGATCACCTACGTAAGATTTATTATTACCTTTGTTGATCTTTGGAATTTAATAAATTGTTAGGAGTCTCACTTAGCCAAAACGTAGTTATGTTTTGTAGGTAATTTTAAATGCAAAAAAAACTGCACTTCTAATTTAAAAGAAGTACCAGATAGACTAAGTCTCAATGTTTCTTCCATGACTGGTGAGAAGGGAATTAATAGTTCCTTATTAGGATACTACCTTTTATTTCTTTTTGACAATCTTCTTGATAAGAATAGCAAATTCAAATAACCACAACTAAAAAAATTGGAGTTTTGATATTTTCTATTTTTATATTTAACCTTGTCTACTCTCCAGTACAGCATCAAATTTAAAGGTCGTTGTAGATCGTCAAAACTTTCAAATGAATAATATTATAACTATACTTTTGATACGCTATCCAAGGAGTTTCAGGTTCATCGTTACCATCAAGATTTAGAATGGTAGTTTCCAATATTGTGGCCCATTTGAAAATAAGTTGTTTCTCATAAATACCCCACGAAAATTGGGAATTCCCAGTTTCTTAGGATATTTAAGTAAATCAGTATTGGTTTAAGTCTGATCAGCAACTTTCATTTTATTAATTTTTTTAAAACCTCTTCCAGCATATGGCTTCAAGATGATATCAAACCCAGTTGTATATGGTAGAAGTTTGAGAACTTTTCAAGCACAGTAGCCTTCATAGTCTTATTATGCCTTCGGCCTCCTTGCAGCTACTGTTTTGCAGTCTTACGTTCATTTATAATTTTTAATATTTCAGCTACATCATTAGCTAGCGCAGGTTGGTGCATGAAGTAGTGTACCACTAGTTTGAGCAGGAAGAGGTGAGATACGGAAATTCTGGGACTTTTTTTACGACCTGCTTTCTTAACTGTACTATGTGCCCCCTTAAATGCTTAAGTAATAACATTGTGTGCATCTTCGCTTTTGCTATTCGTTTGGCATGATGCAACCTTAATGACTGCCTGAAAGGCTATGCACCGTCTCTATTTACCTTATACACCTAGAATAGGAGAAACCCCCCCCCAGCCCAGTTTAAAAAAAAGTGCAGAAATTAGTTTACCGCCTGTTTTAGAAGCTTTTTGTTGTAAGTACCAATAACAAAGTGTTTTTAATAATTAAATTTATGTGAATATTTTTTTTAGCCTAACTACGACATAAAAAATTATTTTTCTGATTGTGTCATGTTTCCTGTTGGGCTTATTAAAAAGTAATTTAGATAGAAAATGTAGGAATTCAAAAAACCTACAAAATAACCGTGATAGTTAACAATCAGATAATTGCTTTAGCTGAAACATACGGAAATTTACTATAGCAGTGGTTTGTTAAATTTGTTTATAACTAATAAATAATAAATTTGAAACGTCTGAAAGTGCAAGAAAATCGAACCCTTTGTATGGAACTACAACACCTCAAATCCTAGATACACGTTCAACCATTTCCGCATAATTGCAATTGTTTATACAAAAAATTGGTTTTCTAAAAATACATTTATTTCGCCAGATGGCATCCTACATTGTTTAATGAGAGCTCATGTTGTTCGGAAAAAGTTTTACTAAACATCTCTTATCAAAATAAATTATTTTTTGCCATAGATTATTGGTAGAATGAGCTGCAAGAAAAGCTTAATTGCAACTTAAATATTATCAACAATTTAAGTGCAATCTCTACCGGACCTTATCCATTAAAAAAGGTAAAATTACTTCCTGAATTAAAAAAAAAAGATACCCTATGACCCTCGTAGGACAAAATGACTTTGTTTTGTTTTTACTCTCACGGCTTTGTTAAATCACGTAAGCTAAATAAGAGTTTGCATATGTTACTTTTTAATAGTTAGATATTAAAGCAAAAAATATTTGATAATCATTATGCAAAAATGAGGGTTACTTGCATGGCGACCGTCTTAACCAAAGCTTGGGGTAATTCTCTCCTCTGCAGCTGCTTGCACGCGGATGACATGGAATCTGATATCGTGCACTCAAAACCACACGTGGACGAAAAATCATTAATATCTTGGCTTCCGTGGTTTCTAAAACACTTTTTTTCAAATAAAAGTAGCCCACGAAAATATTAGCTCCTGTACACTTTATTATTTATTCAAAGGAAATTTATGGAAACTAATAAGTCTCTCTCAATTGACCTTTTCCAATACAATATAAGCTTGTATTCCTATTTACTTATCACATCTCTGCCTTAAATAACGTGTTATTTTCTTCACTAACGCTTAAAAATGAATCACAAAACAATTTGTAAATAATGAGATTTTTTAACAAAAAGTATGATTTTTACATGAATAGTATTATTGCGTTAAAACACACAAGAAAATGCAATAGGGGAGCGAGGAATGAGTGATCTTGGTTGTGTGAAATAGAAAATAACTTTTCGCGGAAAAATGTAAGTACGTTGCCAAGGCACAAAAAACTCCATGAATTTGAAGAGAAAGCCCGGGCAAGTAAATGTTTTATTTGTACAAAGAAAGAAGATTTAGGTTGACAGAAAAGTGCTTCTAATAAGAAATTATCAAGGACAGGACAATGATTCTAGAGAAAATAACGTGTATAAAAATATATGTACATACAAACACTTGTCACGTGCTATACCCCGATAATCCTTTATTTAACGCCAAGAGAGCTTTCTTACGTTATCTTACAAAGCAAGGTTTTCAGACAGGCTTGGTTACCTTGAGCTCCAATGCTACCCAACGCAGTTCTCCAATTATCTCACGTGTATGGTGTCTGATCACGTAGTCATCATGAAGCGCCTACTCAAGTGCTTCCCAATCACACCACTGGCACACACGCCTCGTTTTTTCATGATCATCACAGAGTCACGCTAGGTCACAGATGGAACAATCCTACCACTAACTAGGCACACGTTTTCCTCATGCGCCGCCAATCCAGCTCTAATTATTAACTCCTGGACAAAAAACTCTTGAATAGACAACTTAGGAGGTCCGCTTGCCTTTCACAGATTTGAACCACGATACGCCGCTGCTATTTACCAAGAAAACGAATCAAGGAGATCAACAGGGCTTTTCTCGTACGTCGCCGTCTGATCTACTTATTATAATCGCCAGATGCGTTCTGCATCACTCTTTACTCTCACGACAAAGTCAGATTCCAACCACTGGCATGTCACGCCCACTATACTAGTCATGCACAGCTTGAGGTTCATCAGCGCCAAGTTGAAATTTGTAAGTATATGTAGGAACAGTTCAAACAGTTGAACTTATTGCTAATCTTATAATAAATTTTATCACTGCTATAGCTATTACCATTATTAACCTTAGTATATTTAAAATTTATCATTTTTTGTTTGTTACTTTACTTATAATAAACTTTATACACTGTTACAGTACATGGTGCTTTAAGAATATTTTGGTGATGAGATTACACTTACTGCCATGTTAAAGTTACAGTAAATTTGTAATTTCGCTAATTTTTTGCCATTTTTTTACTGTGGTTATAATAATCTGAGCAATTATGACTGATAAGTGTTTTATGCTTGTTGTCAACAATACATCAGTCAAGTTCTTACTGTGTATAATCTAGATCATTATTCTTATTATTGTTATCATTATTATTATTATGTTTAATATTGTTACTATGATCATTTTTTTTCCGAGATCGCCCAGAATGCCTTTATGCACGATATAAGGGTTTTATGAACCCTCCCCTGTGTGGGACTCGTTATAACCATACCCACTGAACTGGCAAAACCTTTTTACTGAGACACCTGGCTCGGAATCTGCTCTCGCATTTCAACTTGAAGTCGGGGACACGAAGGCTTAGCCCGTGGTACGGGATTCCTTCAGTGTGTTGTGACCAACGCGTCTTGCAACTTTTGCCTCGTCTAGCGTCTTTTCTCGTTCCCGTCATACATCCCAGCTCCTCTTCTCTGTTAAGTTGGAGAAAAAGAGCAAAATAATAAGCAGACGCTCCCCAGCACAAGCCCTGTCCCAGCCACCCCCGACAGAGGCGCAAGAAGAGCACCCACCGCAGAGCCCGTGGGGCGGAAACTTAAACCATCGAGGTAGAGCCACTCATCGAAAAGAAAATGATATAGCGAAGCAATCCATACTAGCCTGCCCGCATTAAAGCACGCACTCAAGCCCCCACACGGCACATCAACTGCCCTGCAGCAACACCCCAGAAGCCCAGCCCCGAAAAAAAAGTTTATAAAATAAAAGTAGGGCAGTGGGAGCGAAGCACCCAGGAGCATGGGCCATCAAGCCACAGCCGCTCATTGGCAGGAAGGCGATAAAGCAAAGTGGTTTAAGAGAGTCTACACGCGCTCAAGCACCCTCGCAGATCTCCATCTCGCACACCAGCTGCCCCACGGCTACGCCCTGGCAGCCCCACCCCCAAAGCTTCACCACCACCATCCCCCGAATATCTTGAGTGCCGTGGCAAAAACACCATCCCACGCCCTCACGATGGCACCAGATCCACGCGCGTACCACCTTCACTAAGTCGTCCAGAAAACCGTCCTCCTTTTCGACCCAGAGAACTGTATGCATGTATTGGATTACTACAGTCCATCTTTCTTCGTTGAGTAGCATTTTATCCATGACGTTGTCAGAATTTACAGTTCTAATCCTTTTCATTAACACGTTTCGATCGGCTTGCCACTTGGTGCAGTCGAAGAACAAATGTTCTGCGTCATCTTTGTCGTAGCCACAGTACTAGCTCGCAGACGTCTGTGTTTTCCGCATCTTGTTAAGGTACAAGCGAAACTACCCGTGACTTGAGAGGAATTAGGTAGGATATTGATTTACTTCCCCGTGTTTTCGCTCAGTCCATTTCTTGACATTTTTTATCAGGCGTACCATTCATCTACCTCTAGTTTATTCTTGCCATCTATGTTGCCAGAGTTCCCAGGTATTTCTTGGGCGTTTTTTTCGGCCTCTATTCTTCCTAAGTCCTGCTCCATCAGGTGCTTTAATCGTCATTTCCTTGCAAGGAGGTCGATAGGGATTACGCCTGCTATCGCCATCATCGCAGACTCTGAGACTGTACGATACATGCAGGCTATCTTCAAGGCTTCTATTCTTTTAACTTGAGTGGTTTTCACTCTCCTCTTTTCGACGTTTATTTCATCTCCCTATATCTTAGCCCCGTACAAAGTAATAGACTGGGCCGTAAACATGTGGAGCCTGCGCTTTGCAGGTTTTGGACTTTTAACGTTTGGCATGATTCGGCTTATTGCTGCTACTCTTGCCACCGCCTTGTCTGCTGCTTGCCTAAGGTGACTTCAAAACGTGAGTTTTCTATCCAGCGTCACCCCTAGGTATTTTATGGCATGCTTCGTCATTACTTCTTCTTCATGTACCTTGAGGGGGATGATGGTATCTATCTCTTTTCTCGTCAATAGTACCATCTCCGTCTTCCTTGCTGCAATTTCGAGTCCGTAGTTCTCCATCCATGGAGCCAATCCCCACATAACCGGTTTAAGTCGTATCTAGACAAGTTCCATCGTGCACTCAACGATCACTACAGTTGCATCGTCCACGTATTCTACCAAGAACGTCCCCTCTGGCATTAACGGCCAAGTAGTCTATCGTATGATACGTTCCAGAGATCGGGTCCAAGTATGGATCCCTGGAATGCCCCTGCAGTTGTTTTTTTTTGTTTCGCCTTCAATTGTCGTAAAGGTCAAAAATTGGTCCTTGAGATCATCTCTCAATACTCTCTAGAGACAGTCTGGTGTTATGAATGTGTGTTTTAGAGCGTGAAGCATGTCCTTTCATATTGCTGACTTGAAAGCGTTCTTTACATCCAAGGTCATTAGAACAACAAGGGATCTTGTTCCGTGGCAGATATCTCGGGTGCTCTAAACTGCTTTTACTTCTTATTATTATTATAAGTACTATTATTATCGATATTATTATTATTTTTTTAATTAGTATCATTATCATTATTTTTATTATTGCTTTTATTTTCAATATTATTATTGTAATTGTTTTTATCATTAATATTATTATTAATATTATTATTATCATTATAATTATTATAATTATCATAATTTTGCTATAGAAATCTATGTCAAGTGCAAGTACAATCAATTACTGTAGATATTTTTTTCCTCCTTTTCTAACAGGATAATTCTTCAAATATGCTCACCAAGAATATATTTGTAGTCTTCTTAACTTATAAACTTACTTATAGACATGTAAATACATATATATATATATATATATATATATATATATATATATATATATCCCTATATTATGTAGTCGTAAGAGATAGAGCGAGTTTTTGCTTTCCCTGCTCCCCCCCTACTCCCCCCACCTTCCACCTGCTCCCCCCAGCTCCCCCCCCAATTAAGGTAGTTATTATTTCATTTTCTTGCATTTTTCGAGTTATCCTACATTTTTGCTAGCACCCCCCCTGCTCCCCCCACCTCCCTCCCACTCCTCCTAGCTCCCCTTCCGACTCCCCCCCAGCTTCCCCATATATAATGTTAATATATTCGTAAAGCCTTATATATTAACTGTTACAAGTATTCTAATTTTCACATATAATTTTATTTGACCATAAGAAAAAATTTTGTTACAATTATCTTACTTACGATGTTTATTTTAATAACATACTTTAAAATGTCTTTTTAGGTGCTCTGCTCTTACATAACCTTTTCCATGATTTTGACAAATATTTTTTTTAACGTTTTTTTCATGACTTTTCAAACGTCTCTGTAAGTAATGATTTCTTTTTTAACTTCTTTCGCATGTAATACTCTAAAAACCTTTTCAATGTTTTGGCATTCCTTTGTGTGACGCAAAAAGTTTTTTTTGTTTAATATTTTAATGCTACACAGATCACATGCAAAAAATTTTTTTTTGTGAATTTTTTCGTGCGATGATAAACACTCTTGATTTGGAAATTTTGAGTTACATTTAACACACTGATAAAATTTTGCATCCATGATGGTGTATCTAAAAACAAATTACAAAAAACAGATTGTTTATGATTACATAAATCTGGGTACTAGACGGTACTAAAATTTGCTTTTTTGATGAAAGATAAAATTTGCAAGAGAGTATAAAAATAGTAATAAACCATAGAATAGTTTTTTTGTTACTCTTAAATTATATTCCAAACATAATTTTTTATTTCGAATTTGTTTTCTGATTCAATTAGAATAAAAATTGTTTTTTGGTTTTAACATCTAGACAGTACAACATATAATTGCCCATTAGAAAATAATGGTTTTCTAAACTATAACCCTAAGGCGTCAAAACTTTGACCTTAAGATTTATTGATAGCCATAGGAAGAGTTAAGATAAATGGAAATCGTTTTCTTTACAATATAAATGGTAGTGAAGAAGAATTGTTTGTATTGAGTGTTATACTTAGACTAAAGACTTTATTTCCTTTTTTTTACCTGAGATTATTCCAGCTTCAATGTTGTATTTAAATAATTTTGTAATTCATAATCTTGTACCATTGCAAAGTCCTTCAGATATGTTTAAGTTTTATATTAACATAACAATAGCGTTGATTTTTAAATCTAATTCGTGTGAAGAAAGACCTTCTTTACTACTATTCAAATATTCTGTAGATAAATAAGTATAAATATTATCGTCTATTTTATCTTCTCCTTTGTGACTTGCTTTATCAATACTAAAGTACGTTACTAATGTTCCTACCATATCATTAAAAATTTTTTTGTTTAAAAAGTGAGTGTATGCATTGTGAGATGTTAATATAGTTTTATTTATAAAAGAATCATCATCATTATTAAAAATTTAAGAACATATATCATTTGTTTTCCATGTCTGAGGAATTATAAAAGTTTTAATTTCGCCTTCTTCTATATCCAGTAGCAATAAAAAAAATTTTTTATCAATTGAACGTATATTATTTTTAAAATAAAAATTATCAAATAAAGGCCATAAATTAAAAAATTTTATGGTTTCTTCAACAATAGTAATTTTGCTTACGTTTTTTACTACTAAGAGAATTTGACGAAAGTCTCCACCTAAAATTATTATTTCATTTCCAAAAGGCTTATTACTACTAGATTAATCCTTTAAAGTCCTATCAACGACTTTTAACGCTTTTTTCAGTATTATAGGAGCTTTATCCTAAATAATCACTTTTACATTACGTATAATTTTTTTGTCTATCTTAAACTAGAAGAATGCACTTACTATACAGCTTAAGTCAAAATGAAGTCTGAAAGTTCTGTAAGTGGTCATTCCCTTTAAAAGCAGAATAGAAGCAATACCTGTCCAAGCCATTGAAAAAATTTTTTTTCAATTGATATAAAATAATAAATTAATCTTGAGTACAAAAAAATTTTTCAGATCCACCAGGACCATCAATGAAAAAATTTTTTTTTAAATTTTATTATTTCTTGAAAAATTCGATGTTGATTATGATTGAGTTGTGGAAACATTTTATGAAATTTAATTTTTCCAAAAATTCTTTCATCATTGTCAGTATCAATATTTTTTTTCATCGTTTTTGTTGGTTCTGGTAAACCGAAGTCTTTACAAGACATACTTTCAGAATTAAAAATTTCGTTTACATGTAAAAGAGCTTTATTATGATCATCTTTACTATCTTTAATGAAAACTTTTTGTATTTGTTCCAAATAATGGTACCAAAAAAATTTTCAGACATAATTAACCATGCGAAAAATTTTCGTAGTTGGAAAGGCAGCATAACGTTACATGTTTTTTCAAAAATTATATCGTTTTGAAAATCGTGTTCTACTTATCCCATAGAAACAGCTGTTTTAAATCAGGGAAAATAAAAAGTAATTGTTAAAAATTTATGTCATTAATAATGATCAATATACATTTGTTACTTATATAAATTTTAAGTAACAATTAATATAATGGGTTTTTTTCCTATACTTTGTAAATTTAATTTGCAACTACGGGGGTTGGTGCGCAGAGCGCGCAGGGGGCATATATAGTTATAAGAGCTTAGAAATATCTATTGACAAATACAGGATTGACAGCTCATTTAAAAAAGGGAGCCACTAGAAGAAATAATAAAGCTCACCAACAAAAAGTGAAGGACACATCTCTCTGTCTATATAAACTTTGCCACTTTTGTTCGAAATTGGCAGCTTGTTCTATATATTTCCTTAAAAGCAGACCAGTAATTATTCCCAAGCGTAGAAAATTTATTTCCGAGTATTAACGAAAAATGCCATAGTCTTCCCAATTCTGTAAAATATACTTCAACATATCATTTTCATACTAACAATTAATCGTATCATTTTTTTAGGCTTTAAAAAATATTAATACAAATCTTATTTTAAAAAAATTACACTTATAACTCAATAAAAGAGGGGGTCAGCATGCGGAGCGCGCAGGGGGTGGAGCCCCACAAGTGTATATATATATATATATATATATATATATATATATATATATATATATTTACGTAAAAATTTGAGCATTTAGTAGCAAGGGGAGCGAGGCAGAGAAAAAGGCTGTCCCGTGTCCCACTTCACGTGTATATGCACTGCTCTGGTGCCAAGGGGGACGAGACAGAGAGAGAGAGAGAGAGAGAGAGAGAGAGAGTTGCTGGAGCTGGAGTAGTAGGGATGCCTCTTAGTATGGCAAGGGGGACGCGGCAGAGAGAGAGAGTGGCTAAAGTGGTAGAGATGCACTGCTAGTATAGCATGTGGTGGTTAGGGGGACGTGGAGAGAGAGAGAAAGTGAATGGAGTGGTGGGAGGCTCAGAAATTTCGTGTCGCTCAGAAAAATTCACAACGTGCCATAAGAAGTCCCATTTAATCATAAGAACTACCTCAGTGTTAAAATTATATTCTTTTAAATAATGTAGCACCTGGTATTTTCTAAATAAACTACTTGTTTTATTTTGCAAAATATTCATCAAACGATTCAACCATTCAATACAATAAATTGCACAAGTTATAGCATCTTCATTAATTAGTTCGGCTTTTCTGACATAATGTAGCTTTGTTAAAAATGCATCAGAAACTTCTGTTTTATTATGTTCCTAATTTATACAATAATTTTAATAAATTGTTTTATCTAACTTCATTTGCACTCATAGTTATAAAAGCTGTTGGTGCAACTAATTGTCTGATGATAGCAAAAACCTTTTTTTTCGATCAGCCCAATACCAAGAAAAATTAGGTATGCATCGAAGAAAAGCGAGGAAACCTTCAATACAACTGTTTATATAACTTTCAGATTGATTTTGCTTTTTTGAAATATAAGTATCATGGCTAGTTGTATCCTGTAACGATCTGGAAGAAGAAGACGATACATCTCACTACGCAGAACAATTACACCTTACACACTCACACAAAAGTACACTTCCGTCGAGTTTTTCTAGTTTTCAGCATCAGGTCCTACACTCACAAGATAACTTAAACAGCACAAGGTGGACGTAGAATTTGTAAAAGGGGATTTGTGACGTGGCAAATCGAAAGTATACACGAGCACGTCACAGAACACTCAACGATGACGAAAAATCGCGAGAGTCTCGTAGCTAGCTCTCTCTCTCTTGCGTGTGGCTTACTGTAGTATGCAGAATTCTTGTATGAAGCCATGAGGCCACAGTGTTGGGAGTAGCTATGGAGCTCGGCTTGACTCTCCTCCAGTACGTCCTACCGGTATTCCAGAGGTATGTATGCGTATGTGTCATGTTGAGTGAGTGAATCTGGAAACGGCAGCTGGCGGTATTGGTGTCCTGACAGCAATCCAAGTATTAGTGATCACTGTGTAGGGCTGCGTTGGTTAATAGTGTGTTGTGAGCCACATAGCATACGGTGCGCCTGCATGGTGGGACAAGAGAGAGTTTTGAGCTCGTTGCGAAGTTAGCATTGGAGCAGCGCGATGCGGCCCCAGCAGACTCTTGCCTGCCAAGCCATTGCTAAGTAGTAAAGCCGAGACCTAGTGCCTCACACACATACATGAGTCAGCCTTCACACAGTCACTCATGTTTTCCGGTGCCCTTGACGCTAATAACATTGCCAGAGGTATCAAGAATCGATTTACTGTAGTCACATCCTGGTATGTGAAATATGTATTGTTGGTGCTAGGTTTAACAGTGCATGAAAGTGGTCGTCCCAACTACCCTATCTTTCTAATTATAAAGTCAGATCAAGTTTTCTATCACAAACGTAGATACGACTAAAATGCCAAAGTTCAGTATCAACGAATTATATACAGTACAGCAAGCCACGACGTTGGACCGTCGCCTTCGTGTGCAACGCTGAAGTTATAATCGAAGTTGCTGTTATAAATATAGATGTATAAAGTATTATCATTTATAGATAGTATTGTATTGCAATTAGTTTCGTGTAGTGCTGAGTTAAGCTGCAACAGGATAGTACCTCAGAGTGTGTAGTAATACGGAATACTTCCTGATGCATAAACAAGGGCTATTCACATTTGTTAGCTATATAATACTACCTGTTGCTGCACCCAGCGATGCATGTTACACACAAAAACCTGATTTTCTTCCAAATAACATCACGATAAAGACTCCTTTTGTAAATAAAAGGATTAACCCAGTATGCGTTTGTCGCAACCCCTAGCTAACGTGTTACAGTATTTATATGTATATCATTTATCATTGCAAACATGAAAGTACCTAAATTAAGGTAAGTTAACGTATTATGGGCCACTGTCCATATGATGGGCCACTAGCAATTAATCAAAAAAACTAAGCTCTTTAACATTATTTTTTAATTTTTGTAATATTTGTAACTTATAATTAAAGTATTGAGCTTTAAAATAACCTATTATGCTTATGGTTATAATATTTTTAAGTTCAGAAAAAATAATTTTCATGTCACTACAGCCTGATTCTGGCTGACTGGCTAGTATTGACGACCAAAAAGTGTTTTTATAGATCCTTACTCACGTCAAATATATCTACGTGTGTATTTTATACATTTATTAAATTATATATCCTTATGGCATTGAAAATAGCTTAGGGCTTGTAGATTCCAACAAAATTCTTAGTTTTTATATTAAGTTAATTTTTTTTGTATAAAATTGGTGGTCCAACGCATGGACAATAATTTTTGTATATGTACGTATTGTGAGCTGGGTTGTATTAGGTGGCCCGCACATTTTGGCCGGCAGTCAGTGCCTGTCTCTATTATCAGCCATGTAAACCGTATGCCCTATGGTCATAAGATAAATAATTATTAGTTATTTGTTTTGCATACAAAACATCTTGCTACGTGTGTATGAAGTATCATTGACTGTCAACATGCCAAAAAGCAAGAGTAAGTTGTGAAATCAGTGTACTATTTCCGTGTTTGGAAGAAACTAACCCAAAAACAATAACAAACCTTATAATTTACACATTAATTATATTTTCTCTTAGGCGAAGCAAGTTAACAAACATCGATTAAAAGTAAGAAAAAGATTACAAAGAAAAAACTGAAAAAAAGAAAAAAAAATTATTCCAAAGACCTGCTTCTGCAAGCTTTGGAATGCATCAATGATGGAATGCCTTAAAGATAAGCATCAAGAAATTTTTATGTTCTACGCTTAACACTGGTACGAAAAATTTCTTTCCTGCAGACAATGAATCGCACAAGTAAACCAACTGTTTTGTCTTAAGAAGTCAAGAATGAAATAGTCTCTTTCATTATGTACAAGGCTGAGCTAAAAAATCCTACGAACAAAGAGGAGCTTTAAGACTGCGTGCAAGATTATGTAAAATCATTGAATCTGGAGATTAAGTTTACCAATGAAAGATGAGGACTATACTGGATAGAAGGTTTTTTTAAGCGTCACCTAGAACTCACTATAAGAATGGCACAAAATTTAATTAAGGCATGGGCAAAGGTAACGAAAGAGCATTTGAGAGAATGGTTTTCAGGAGTCCGAAAATTTTAGAAAGTAAGACCTTGCTTACCTTAAATCCTTCTTAAATCTTTGATTGTGATGAGACGAGTGTAGAGTTGTTTTCAAAAGGTAAAAGAGCTATTACTAGAGTGGGATCAAGAACAGTGTATAAGCAAGTTGATGATGACGAAAAAGAAAACTTCACTACGATGTTTATGTACAATGCTGAGGGTACTCGTACCCCACCTATGGTAATGTACAAATATAAAGGTACTGTTCCAGAGAAAGTCCTAAAGAATTGTCCACGTGACTGGGGCTTAGCAAACTCGGGAAATGGTTGGCAGACCACTGAGACTTTTTATGAATACACAACAAATGTGTTTTGCCCTTAGACAATAGCAAATAAGTTTGAACTCCCGATAGTGATTTACATGGATCAACATTCATCACACACATCCATGCCACTTACAAAATTATGTAGGGATCTTCAAATTGAAATCATTAAGCTGTTTCATCACTCAACTCACATATGTCAACCACTAGATGTGTCTTTCTTTGCACCTTTCAAAGCAAACTGGTCAAAAACCGTTAACAAGTGAAAAACAGATTATAATGTAAGTCGTTTGAGAAAAGAGCACTGCCCTAACGTCTTTAAACTGACACTCAAGAATATGAAGGATGAAGCTTTTATTGTTCAAAGTGGCTTTAAGTACACTGGGTCATAAGTTTTCAATTAAAATGCTATGGATTACAAAATATTAAATAAAAAAAGACGAAGGAAAAATACAACATCGCCAGAAGCTGCTGTTCACAAAGTAAATAGTCAATTTTTTAAATAATTTGAAAAAACTTTAGATCAAGAATTATTAAAAGATTTTGAAGCAACAGAGTAAAGTGAAATTTGAAATGGTGATCAAAAGTACCAAGGTTTGTTTGAGTATTGGGCAAGACTGAAAGGAAATTTGAATGTAAATTCGAAGACTGTTGAAAAATAGTCTGAAGAATTACCCTCTACGCATTCCGAAGAAGCTATTGGTATCTTATTTGCATCATAAGATATTCGAACAACTATGGTTTCATAGATTTTATATTAATACTTGTTATAACTATAGATTTTTTGTCATAAGTTTTAATTTTTGTACTTCAATCAGTTTTACTTTTTAAACAAATGTTCATTTATTATTTCTGATTTTTTAAATTTTATTCAAACAGTTAGATTTTTCTAGCGGTTTGGAAAACTTTTAATATGGCTCTTTTTTAAATTGGAATTAAATTTTTTAAATAAATTTGAAGGAATTAAAATATATTTTAAACACAATAATGTTAACTTTTTTAGCAAGAATGAGAGTTTGGGATTTTATTCTTAGGTAATTTTACAACTGTTAAACCTTCAAACATCGAGGTAGTTGTCATTGACCAAATGATTCCACTTTCACCGGTGGAAGAAGAATCACAAAAAAACAATTACAATGAAATCATTTAAGATAACATCATGAGCTCTAAGATATCAAAAATATCTGTGATTGATGATGTCAATACAGTTAATACTTTAGAGTCTAGTGGCAGTTTTACCTTGGCAAATAATGACATAAAATTGATGAGTTCGATATAAAATTTATGGGTTCCTTCGAAGAAAGTAATAGCTATTTACATCAATCGAGTGGTTTTAGAAGTAATGAAAACTGTATTGACGAAGAATTAACTAAACCATGTAATATTGGTATATTTACGGTCAAACTTCATTTTTACTATTTTGCATCTAATTTTTTTATGTTAAGGTGAAACCTTATTGCTGAGCAGCCCTGCCCCAACTGTTACTGAGAATATCAAAGAACTTTTTTCAAAGGATGACATAACTACAAAAATAAAAGATCTGAAACAAGAAAGCATTGAAAACAATCAAGATAAGAATAAAGGTTGGCTAAAGAGTTATTTAAAACTCTTTTTCTCTGCGCTCAAAGATCATTCAATTTTCTCATAACATTTTCATTGATTTGCAGGTAAACCTATGATTAAAAGTATCACTGAGTGTTTCTTACTACCAATCGATTATTTACCTAAGAAAAAAAGAGAAAATTTTGAAAAATCCAAGAAGCCAAAGATGTTAGCTGCTGCAACATCAAATCAGTTTTGCGACATGTGTGTTAAAAAAGAAAATGAAAAAAAAACAAAAGATTTGAAAGCAACAGAAAAAAAGCGCCAACTAGACAGAAAAAATTTATTAGATAAAAAACAAAAACGAATGAAAGAAGCTAAAGATGCGAAATAAACTATTAATGATAGATTAAAGAAATTGAAAGTTAAAAGATGTAAAACTGAACCAAAGAAATAATAATAATTTTACCTAAGTTTAAAATAAGTTAAATTTTTGTAGAAAAAACTTCCAATTTATATTGCAGAAATAAGTTTTTTTCCATAAACATATATTTGTTTTTTTTACAATTGCAAAAAAATGTAATTTTACCATATACAATTTTTTAATATTTTTATAAGTTATTTTTTAAGTGGCTCATGATAAGGACATACATTATGGGCCAAGGGGACATAGTAAAAACAGAGGGCCCATAATACGCACCAAAAAGTACTTTGCTTTACATTGACTTAAGTTTTATATTTAACTCTTTTCCAACATTGTCTCCATAGGAATTTACTCTCTGTAGCCTAGCGCATCAAATGGTACCAAAATATTAATGCTTATTGTTGCTTTATTATCAAGGGTTGCAGTAACTCTAATTGTTACCGAGTAAGCGGCCCATAACACGTATTTTTACTTTACGTTAATCACGTGTAACTTAAATAGTATACCAAAGTATATGTTTTTTTACATCTAATTCTGAAAGATCCATAGAAATCAGGTTTACTCTGTTACGGGGTGCACAACGCGGATCAACGAGGCGGAGTCTCTCCACTTCGACCGGGCCTGTGTTGTCCGGATACCCAACGTTGTGGTACTCCCTGTAAAATATCTCGCGGGTCTCGTGCGCTGAGACACCGCTGTGGAATCAGGTATCGCGGCTGTAAAGTGTGATTCGTCGCTTTTCGCGACGATCGCTTGCAACTATAAATAAAGGGGGAAGTTGAGGCACAACAAAAGAATTATCACTTGCGGGTATTTTTAAATTAAAAATATATATTCAGTGAATATAAAATAATTATACAAAAGAGGTATTCGCGGGTGTGTAGTGTGTGTGTGTGCGTGTGAGATCACGCTCGTCGAGCGCGATTGCTCGACGAGCTCGCGGCGCGAAAACGCAGACCGGGCAGACTTACGCGGGCTAAACGAGGGCCGCTGCCCTTTACAACAGACTGCCTGTTGGCAGGTACTTACGCGGGGCGGTGAGGTCGCTTCTCGAAGTTGCCTTGGATAGGCCGAACTAGGTGCAGTTGGAGTGATCTCGCAGAGGCCAGTAGGCGTCCCTACTGGCTGTGAGTGGAGATAATGGTCGTCAGATCTGGACTCGGTCTGCCCTTGTCGTCGGGTTCCGGAGTCGGATCACGGCACCAACACTTCCCGTGGCGTTGACTTCACACGACAACTTCACACCCCAAAGGGAAAAAACAAAACGAGCAACAGGAGACGGCAACACGAAAAAAACTCGCTTCTCGCGGGTTCGCTGGCCCAAGCTAATCTGATCTTCCTCGCTTCCTTTCCTGGCTTTCCTCTCTTTTCCCTTACCCCTACTTTCCCATTCCGCTTTCCCACTTAGGGCCCTTGAGCTCTTTTTCCCCCTTTCTCTACCTGCCCTAGCCTACTAACGTGGCCTAACGGTGGGGCACCGTTACACCCCCCCGCTAGACGTTGGATACCGGGGTCTCCAACTCTACTACCTAGGCGCCATTCAGGAAGGCTACAAGGACGATGTCTGTGGGCGAGGAGAAAGAAAACACGGAGGGTAGAAGAAAGTGGGGTACAATTTATTAAAGAAAAGAAAAGAAAAGAAAAAGAAGAGAAAGAGAAAGAAAAAAAAAAAAAAAAATATTGATGTGCCATGGATCGGCTGGTCCTGGACTACAGTCACTCCTGGACCCAGTCTCCGCTTACGCGCTTGAAGCGGTAGTGCTCCAAGCGCCTTGGGCACTCCTTGGAGCGCTTGACGCCTTTTAACCCGCACATGTAGCAGCGGACGGGTCTGAGGGAATTACCCGTCGCTTGTGCCTCCACTGTGTGGGCCCTGGTCAGAAGGCGTTCAGCCTCCTGGCGGAGTTGCCGAGCCTCGGCTTCCGCCTTCCTCCTCTCTTCAAGGCGTCGGGCCTCCTCGACGCGACGACGTTCTTCCTCTGCGAGGAGTTGGCGCGCCTCGAACCAGGTATTATTGAAGGCCGCAAAACATTTGCGGCCGATCAGGGCCGTCCTCTCGGCCTTGACGGTCTTGGTCGTGGAGCCGCGCTCCCGAACATAGGCCTCGACCTCCGTGAAGGCGGCGAGCGCCTTCTCCCGGCTCGCCACGACACATTCCCGGGCCTCGTTGAGCCGCTCCAGGATGCCTTCCCAGGCGTCGTCTGGATCGGCCGTGGCCTCGATGGCCAAGAGCTGTGGCGCCTCCGTGGCCTCTGGTGTAGGTTGGACCGCCGACGATGGGTCGGCCTCGTCCTCGCCTCGGGGCTCAATGGCCAGTCGCGGAATTGTTCCCACTTGGGATTTGAGGCCTCGTTGGAAGGCCTCGACTAGCTCGGTCCTCTCCTGCTCATCAGTGGCGTGCCTGAGGCGTCTGATAAGACCGCCCAGGCTAAGGTGTGTTGCCTCCATCTCTGTAACAATACTGCCCCCGAAAATAAAAGAAACAAAAAAGTGGGGAAAAAGAAGAAAACACAATTAGTTGGGATGGAGGCGCTTACAAAATTACATTTTTTTTTTTTATATTCTACGGGGCCGCAGCCATCGCATATCGCTCGGCGATTGACCCGTCGTTGGGTCGCATGTTCGGGCGTCGTCGCGTGGTCTGCCTTCAATCGCAGGCGTCTTAGCCACGGCGGATGGCTTCGACGCCACGGTCGTTTTTCGCGGGCGGCCTCGCTTTGGCCTGGCTGATCCGGCAGCCTCGCTTACATCGGATGAATTCGCTAAAGGCGGGTCGCGCTTCGCCTGTTCGCCGCTTTCCAACGGTGGTTGAGGAGCGCTAGCCACTTCTTCTTCTTCGGACCCCGAATCTTCAGGAGGATCTTCTCCCGCCGTCGCTGAGCGTCTGCTCACGTAGGGCTTCAGCTGCCTCACGTGAATGGGGCCTGATTGCGTGCCTTCCTCGGATTCCAACTCGTACGTGTTATAACCCAATGCCCTCCGAACGGTAAAGGGGCCGGCGTACCTTGGGGCTAATTTCGCTGCCACGCCTTGCGTTGCCGAGGACAAGACATGATTCTCCCGCCATACCTGGTCGCCAGGAGCGTAGACCACGTCGCGATGCTTGGCATTGTAATGCCGAGTGGCATTGGCCTGTGCCTTATCGTTTCGCTGATTTGCTTCTACGTGCAGCATCGGCAGACGCTCCATACGCTGCTTCCAGCTCTCTATTGCCTCATCCTCTAGGCGTTGCTGGGCCGTCGAATCGACCTGTCGGCGCATTGTACCTGGGGCGTATGGTTTTCTACCGCTGTTAAGCATCGCGGGGGAGAAGCCTGTGGAAGCGTGCCTCTCTGTGTTGTAAGCGAACACATGTTCGGGCAGCTTCTCGTCCCATGACCTATAATTGGCTTCGACAAAAGCTCGAATCATGGTCTTGATGGTACGGTTCAAACGTTCAACCGGGTTCGCCTGCGGGTGGTACGGCGGCGTAAGCATGTGCCGTATGCCCAGGCTCTCCAAAAATCCATCGACGTCTTTGTTCCGGAACTCGGTGCCATTATCCGTCAACAACGCTTCCGGGGTACCATGTCGACAGATGACGCGCTCTCTCAGTGCGCTCACAACAGCCTTTCCATTGGCTCGCCGTAGCGGTACGACTTCGGCCCACCTCGTAAATAGATCCTCGATCACGAGGATGTATTCGTGGCCGTGCGTTGTCTTTGGTAGGGGGCCCATCATGTCAGCGGCCACTACTTGCCATGGAGCGGTGATGATCCTACGCCCCATAAGTCCTGGGGGTAGCCACTGGTCTACCTTGGTTTGTTGGCAAACCAAGCAGCTCCGCACATAACGGGCAACATCCTGGTAGTATTCCGGCCAGTAGTACAACCGGGAGACACGCGCGAACGTCTTCTCGCGGCCAAGATGGCTGGCAGATGGTGTATCATGACACTCCTGAAGCATTTGGTCGTGCTGGCTTTTAGGTACCACCAGCTTCCAGGCTTCCAGGTCACCGAGAGTTTCATCAACCGTGGAATCGGGACGATATGCATACAGGTATCCCCCGACGATTTTCCATCGCGGTTGACCACGTGGGTCGTCCCGTACCTTCTGTACCATCTCCTGGTACCAAGGATCTCCAGCCGGGGGTTCCCACATGAGCGCTGCCACAGCGCGACTCTCATCATCCTCATACAGTCGTGACAGGGCATCGGGTACGCAATTTTGCGTCCCTTTCCGGTGTTCAACCTCGAAGCCATGGCTTTGAAGTTCCATGGCCCATCTTGACAGTCGTCCAGTCGGGTTGTTAATACTAACCAACCACCGGAGACTGCTGTGATCGGTCACAACCTTAAAGCGTGTCCCTTCGATATAAGGGCGGAACTTTCGCGTCGCCCATAAGACCGCGAGGCATTCTCGCTCTGTCACACTATAATTGCGCTCAGCCGGAGTCATCGAACGGCTTGCAAACTCCAGTACTCTTTCCTGACCGTTGACTATCTGGGATAATACGGCGCCTAGTCCGGAGTCGCTGGCGTCCGTTTGCACCACGTACGGACTCTTGGGATCGGTACGTTGTAACACTACCGAAGACGTCAGCAAAGCCTTTGTCTGTTCGAAGGATCGTTGCTGTTCATCTTTCCAGTCGAACGGCTGATCCTTACGCAACAGCCTGTTGATCGGTTCTACTACCGTCGAATAGTTTGGCAGGACCTTCCGGTACCATGAAACCATGCCTAGGAACCGCCTAAGTTGTTTCAGATTCTTCGGAGCCGGAAACGCCGTAATTGGTTCCAATTTAGCCGGATCTGGTCGTAAGCCATCTCGGTTTACAAGGACGCCAAGGTATCTCACCTCGGGTTGACAGAACTCACTCTTTCCTCGGTTGAGGGTGAGTCCCGCTTCGCGCACGCGTTTCAGCACATGCTCTAGCCACTTGAGATGCTCCTCGAATGTCTCTGTGACAATTATTATGTCATCGAGGTAGGCATAGGCATAGGGCTCGAGCTCCGGCCCAATGACGCTGTCGATTAGCCGCTGAAACGTCGCCGGCGCATTACTCAGGCCAAACGGTAGCCGTCGGAACTGAAAGAGCCCCTTGCCTGGTACGGTGAATGCTGTCACCGGCTTAGCTTTCTCGGCTAGCGGTATCTGGTGGTACGCGCTGCTGAGATCAAGGGTCGAAATAAAACGTGCTTTCCTCAGCTTGCGCAGGATGGTATCCATATGTGGCAGTGGATACGCGTCGGGTGCTGTCACCGCGTTTACCTTCCGGTAATCGACGCAAAACCGATACTTGCCATCCTTCTTGCGTATCATGACCACAGGGCTGGCCCATCTACTATTGGATGGCTCAATCACGCCACTTTCGAGCATCTCGCTCACGTGGGCATGGATGACCTCCTGGATCTTATCCGATACCGGGTAGCACTTCTGCTTGATGGGTCGCGAGCTCGTGACCTCAATCTCGTGCTCGACCCACGTAGTGCAACCTAAAGGAGCTTCACACTCCACGTAGCGGTCCAGGAGGGTCTGTAATTCCTCTTGTTGGGTGGACGAGATTTCGTCCAGACCGACGGCAGCGAGTCGGACCTCACTGGTCGTCGTCACGCCCGCCACCTCTAGAGGAACCTTGGTACCTGGTCCTTTCAACACCAGGACTCTATCAACAGGATCATGGACGGTCCCAAAAGCGTTGATAAAGTTAGCCCCGACGTAGCAGTCAGCGTCTAACTCGGGCAACACTATGACGTCTACGTCCCGTTTCACCCCTCCCAACTCGAAGGGTAGGGTGACGAAGCCTAAGGTGCGTGACGGTCGCCCGTCGGCCATAGCCGCGCTTCCTAGCGTGGGGCGTAGTTGCCGACGACAGGAATTGGCTATCTGGAGCCCGACTGCTCGCATGACCGTGTGCGTAGCGCCAGGGTCGTATAGCGCTCGCAGCTTGTACCCGGCTACTTCCAGCTGTAGCCACCACCGGCGCGCGTCCTTCGATGTAACCGCGGCCTGTGAGGGTTCGGGAGAGGGAGGCGGCGTAATACCCTCGCTTACGACTGCCTCCTCTCGTTTCCCTGCCTCTTATTAGGGCAGTCCCGCGAATAGTGGCCTAGGTGATTACACCCGTAGCAACGTGGCTGTGACTCCTGTGAGGGAGACCTGTCTCTCCGGATGCCAGACTTTTTCGTGCCTGACCCCTTGTTCGGGTTTCGCCTCGGTGAGCGTGAGCCCGAATCTTGGCGTCTATTTGCCTTGGGCGAAGGAGGCGTGGGTGATCGTCGCCCCTGTTGACGGGGCCCGTTTGAAGCGCGAGAACTCTGCTTTGGCTCATTAGCATATTTAGCCAGGCCTGTTCGACGCTTCTCGACGTAGAGAAGGTCAAGCAGCAGCTTCAGCATGTTTTCGTCCAATTCCGGTTTTCTGACCTTTTTCTTGGTCAGCTCATCGACTATTTCTGCCGAGTATTCATCCATCACGTCGAACCCCGCAATTTTTGGAGGATTAGCCAGCTTCTTTGGCAGCTCCTCAATTGCCTTTCGAAGGGCAGCTTGCTCGTTCCGGATGGCCGCTATTTCCTGTACGCTAGCGCTCAAAGGTTGGGCTTCGCTTATACCCGCAACCCTGGGCTGTTTCTTGGCCTCAGTAGCCTTAGCCTTGGGCTTGTATGCCGGTTCTGGCAAGTAGAAATGTTCCGGTGGGGGTGGCTCACGGAACGCACTCCTGAGTTCCAAGAGGCGTTCAGCCTCAGTGGCCCTTCGCAGCAGATCTGCCATGCTGTGAACCTCGTCTCGTCGGACTCGATCCTGTAACTCAGGACGCATATTCCTGTGGAATAGGTCCAACTGACGTTCTACCGGCCATGGAGGTTGAATCCGCCGCACGATATTCTTAATCTGCGTTAAGAAATTTCGTATGGGCTCACCAGCGTACTGGGTACGCATTTGCGCATCCGAAATCAGGCGGCGTTGCACTTCTTCGCCTGAGCCATACCACTCCTGTCCTGCGGCTACAAAATCAGCCCAGCTGATCCACTGGTCGCATTCGTTGCGAAACCACGTCGCTGCGATGCCAGTCATAAGCTCTGGCAGAGCTTGGAAAAGCTCTGCTTCCGTAAGCCCCGAAGTTGTGCGGCATTCCGTAATGCGCGTGAGGAAGGAGTCAAAGTTGTCATGACTTTCTCCCGTGAACTTTACGTTCCATCGACGGACAATTTGTCCTAAGTCACGGCATCCGGGGTCGGCGTATGACCTACCTAACCTCGACTGTCTTTCCGCCGCGGGCGGGAGACTCCCCCCCGACCAGGCTGAACGTGTGGGGTCAACCGGTGCAGCCGTATGTGGGGGTAGGTATGGATACGTCGGGCGTGTTGACGAGCTTACCTGGTATGTGTGGGGCCACGTCGTAAACGCTTGTGACTGCGTTGTACAAGCAGGTGGTGCTGTTGAGTATCCACTCCTTTGCGGATAGCTTACCGAAGGCGTATATGCGCTAGTTGCTGCGCATGATGGGCATATCGCTTGTATCCAGCTGACTGTATTTGTTGGCCATACATGTCCCATTGTCGAGGGTGGCGGTGGCGCTATGGTGTGTGCCGACGCCGACGCTAAGTCAACGCTGTAACGGCCGTTTCCGAATGGTATGGCCGGTGAACCTGCGAGATTTGCAAACGCTTGTTCGCCAAATATAGTTTCGCGCCTTTTCGCCGGCGCGTTTTCGTTTGGGGCTGTCACATTTCTCCTTTGTGGCTGATTCTGGTTCGATGTGATAGCCGAACTTGTTCGCGTTAAGTTCGCGATCTTTTCATTGGCTTTTAATAGCCTATCCTGCAGCCATCTATTCTCCCTTTCGAGAGCTTGCTCTGACTGAGTTGCTCTAATTTCGTCTGAGTCCCTGACAAGCGAGGACGTATTGATGAGGAGCTCATCTTTATTTGTCCCCAATGTCTGGATATCCAGGGTTTCGACCTGCGTGGCTGTCATTGCCGCCGTCGTTGTGATTTTTAGGAGGTTATTCACCTCCTCACTGTCCCGCACTATTTGTAGCGGGTGCACGGCTTCGACGTCAATTTCGTCATCGTTTGCTTTTGCAAACTCCTCGCAGGCCTGTGTGACCATGAGGTGACGCGCTTTTACACGTCGCTCAATGGCTGCGTCGACGTCTTCCGCCGGTTCAAAATTCTCGGGGACGTATCTCCCCGTCAGCCACTGGTAAAGGCGGTGTGATCTGGCTGCTTTACTACCAGTCGTTAGCAGCTCGAGATTTTCTAGAAAATCGATTCCTAGGTCTTCTTTTATTAACGACCTGCAGAAATCGCTCAATTTATCCTCTTGATCCTGTGGTATCGGTGCCATGATCTTAAGGTCGCACTATACAAAAAAAACTACTGGCAGTAAGTGCACTGTGCCGCAGCGCAGAGATTAGCTTGGGAGGAGAGAGTTGACGGTTAGGGAGAATTTGCGCCAAGGCGTTAGCTGGACGCAATTTTTCTACCTAGAGTGCCTTGAGGCTTTAAATTAAAATTTTAATTTTTGTAGCTTATGTTTAAAGCTATCAGCTGTAGGGAGTCAATTCCCTCAACTCTCTCTTTTGCGTGTGTATATGTGTGTTGTACAAATGTAAATACAGTTATGTATAGTGTACTTGCACACGTACACTACTGCTTCGCGCACTACAAGCCGCGAGAAGCCAACAGCCGTGTATATATGTATACCGGTGTATACTATGCTGTATATGCGCTGTGTATCAGCGTACGCCGCCTGTGAAAATCCGATTTCACAGGCAAGGCTCGTTAGCTATTGAAAATAATATTTCGTCTCGAAATATTATTTTCTTTCTCGCTCGCACTTGTGAACAAAAATTTTGAGTGCTGGAAGTCAGCAACGACTCAAAATTGTCACGTAAACAAAGCCGCTGCTTTGTTTACACGCGCGACCTATACGAGTCTGCCGGTGTCTCTCGTGTGCGTTATAAGCGTTCTCCGCGTTATACCCGCGATCTGTTTTGTTTTCGTTTTTGCTGTAGCTACTGCTACAGCTCCTACTTTACTATTATTATAGGGATAATAATAGTGAAGGTCGTCTACCTTGTAGACGACGTCGCGCGATACCTATCCGTGGGTTTTTTGTGTCGGGCGCCAATGTTACGGGGTGCACAACGCGGATCAACGAGGCGGAGTCTCTCCACTTCGACCGGGCCTGTGTTGTCCGGATACCCAACGTTGTGGTACTCCCTGTAAAATATCTAGCGGGTCTCGTGCGCTGAGACACCGCTGTGGAATCAGGTATCGCGGCTGTAAAGTGTGATTCGTCGCTTTTCGCGACGATCGCTTGCAACTATAAATAAAGGGGGAAGTTGAGGCACAACAAAAGAATTATCACTTGCGGGTATTTTTAAATTAAAAATATATATTCAGTGAATATAAAATAATTATACAAAAGAGGTATTCGCGGGTGTGTAGTGTGTGTGTGTGCGTGTGAGATCACGCTCATCGAGCGCGATTGCTCGACGAGCTCGCGGCGCGAAAACGCAGACCATGCAGACTTACGCGGGCTAAACGAGGGCCGCTGCCCTTTACAACAGACTGCCTGTTGGCAGGTACTTACGCGGGGCGGTGAGGTCGCTTCTCGAAGTTGCCTTGGATAGGCCGAACTAGGTGCAGTTGGAGTGATCTCGCAGAGGCCAGTAGGCGTCCCTACTGGCTGTGAGTGGAGATAATGGTCGTCAGATCTGGACTCGGTCTGCCCTTGTCGTCGGGTTCCGGAGTCGGATCACGGCACCAACACTTCCCGTGGCGTTGACTTCACACGACAACTTCACACCCCAAAGGGAAAAAACAAAACGAGCAACAGGAGACGGCAACACGAAAAAAACTCGCTTCTCGCGGGTTCGCTGGCCCAAGCTAATCTGATCTTCCTCGCTTCCTTTCCTGGCTTTCCTCTCTTTTCCCTTACCCCTACTTTCCCATTCCGCTTTCCCACTTAGGGCCCTTGAGCTCTTTTTCCCCCTTTCTCTACCTGCCCTAGCCTACTAACGTGGCCTAACGGTGGGGCACCGTTACAACTCTTATTTTCTCTGTTTCAATTACACCAAGCTTAATAACATAAAAGATGAAAGTTTCACTTCTTTCAGGGGGCTTGAGATCCACACCTAGTTTTAAATAGTTATTACTGTCAGTAAAATAGTAAAATTAATGATTCTGTACAAAAACTGTTTTTATTATACCCCTCATAAACCTCACTTTTTTATCTATATTAAAGGCTGACAGGTTATACATGCTCGTTCGCTCAAGATGCGCACTAAGCTGGTGCAAAGCTTTTTTTTGTTACTTTCTTTCTTTTACTTATTCAACTTAAACATTTTTTTTACTCCCTACAGATTTTTTAGAAAATAGAAATATTATTTACTTTTATAAGAATTTTATTTAC
The DNA here is from genome assembly GCF_036245765.1 of Copidosoma floridanum. Classification (NCBI taxonomy): domain Eukaryota; kingdom Metazoa; phylum Arthropoda; class Insecta; order Hymenoptera; family Encyrtidae; genus Copidosoma; species Copidosoma floridanum. Next base: position 8,322,279 of record NW_028321890.1, on the reverse strand, counting down.
AGCTTTCTAAAATAACTATAGTTCTTTTTTTGAATTGCCAGCACAAAATAATAAATTACTTAAAAAGTACAATGTTTACATAAAAAATAAAATCTTTCTTTTATGAAATGTTAAATCACTTCTTTATTTCTAAATAGAAAAATTTATATTATAAACAGTAGTTTTCTCAATTTTTTTTCTATTTAAAAAATTAAATTAATAGTTACGAATTATAATTGTCAAATAATAATTAGTTTTTGTTTTAATTTTATTTTTTTTTCATGCCTCGTGACACTTTTTTCGAGCATGAGATTAAATAAATTCTTTATTTTTAGATAGATTTTTTAGGTTTTCATTATGTACAAAACTAGAATTTCAACAGTGAGAATTGACTTCTGTAGTAATTTCTGCTAAAGAAACTTTAACGCCTTCTTTTACAGAATTGTTGCTTTGCAATGATATTTTTAATTGTGAAAGGTTCATTTTAATGAGAAATACCTGTTTCCTTCGTTTAAGTCTCTAGCTAATCTCCTCCTACTCTGTCACTTTCTTGCCCTTCTTATGCGTTCTCTTCTCTATTCCTCAACTCTTTTCGGTCCAGGCCAGTGGGGATGCACGCACGCATAGTTATTTGCTGTACGTAACACATCCGAGGCTTCAACGCCAACGTCCTTGGTGGCGATTTCATTTTTGATTTGTATATATATGATAGAGTGATGTTTGTGTGATGTTGTTTGTGTTTTATATCACTACCAGTTAAAGAAAAGAGGGTGACTCCTAGTGCCATGTCCTTGTTTCTTCTACAAGTTTGTTTTGCTGTATTTTAGGTGTATAAATATTTTTTTATGTTTGCATACTTTTCTCATACAAAATAATTTTGTTTCAAAATTCTCTTACTTATGGTACATAATCGCTGGCATGTATTTTTCTTGTTTTTTCTCTTATTTTTACTTACATGTAAGCTATACAATAAATTATAATAACAAGTTTTGTTTTTCACACTGAATAATAATAATCTCTAAATATCAATATAATTGTCAATTTCATATTTTTTTTTCTTTTGTGGTCAAGGATGTCGAGAGTCAAGGATTTACTGTTAAACTTATTTCTAGTTGTGTTGTTATTATAGGTGGTTAAGGACGTCAAAGCTCCAGGACTTACTGCTTAACTTATTTCCAGTTGTGTTGTTAATATTAACTTACTGCTGAATCTCAATATAAATTTTATCATTAATAAAGCTATTTTTATTTATTTTTTTTATTATATGGTAAAATTTTCTGTTCTTGTTTTTTTTTATTTTTTTCCTTATCACAAACAACTTATATTTAACGATACATTTTGCTTCAAAAATATTTTGGTGATCAGAATACTTTTGCTATTATATTTAAGTTACAAAAAATTCATAAATTCGCTAACTTTCTAGGTATTTATTTTCTTGTAGTAGTAACAGTATCAGCAATTATGACTAATAAATATTTTATGACTGTCGTCAACGATGCACTCGTCAAGGTCTACGGTGTTGGGCCTAACTTATTATTATGATAATTATTATTATTACTTTTATTTTTATTAGTATTATTATTGCTATTATTATTATAATTATTATTTTTATTACTACAATTATTATTACTTATACATATTTAGGCTACTGTAAGTATAATTTTATTAGTTTAGCTATCCCCCCTTTTTTCTTATTGTTGATATTCATATTTTAAGTTAACCGATTAGCTGCAGAGCGATGTTGTTCTGCCATTTTGCCTTTATTACCGTTTATTGTCTGTTGCGCCGGTCGTTATCTGTAAACAACCTATAACACATTAGTAAAAGAAGCCCCCTATTTTGAAAAATATGAACTATCCTACAGCTGCTCTTAATAATATTTCTACCGCCATCCGCGTGTAGTCCTTTCACTCTGACAGCTTTCCTTTTATTTGCACTACCTCGTATTTATATGTTTAGTGATACGCACCACTGTTATATTTTCTAATTTCATGTCTTTAACTCTATTCTTGCAGGTATATTTTTGTTTTTTAAATCCCTTAAGAACCGCAGTAGTGAGAGTGAGGGGCAAGAAAAGAGAGCAGTTGATCGTATGGCTAAGACTCGTCTTCATTAACGTTCTATCTATTTTTCTCTTTTTCTATATCTCCACTCATACCCATACATACATACCAGGAAGGTTGTTAGCTCGAATATCACGCGACTCAATACATTATAGCACTCAAGAACCGTATGCTTATTTTAAGCTGCGAGTGTGACACTCTCTTTACAGATGTCTATTTTCTATCTTATATTGCGGCATACGCTATGCACTATACACATATCTATTCCTTGCTATCATACTACAGATACGTTTTCTTGTTGCCACATGTTTAATTTTTTTCTTACTTTGTCATTATTATTTTTTGAATTAATTTTTTTTGTCTAATATATTTTCTCATTCTCTTTGGTAATTAAATAAGTATACTTTATCAACATATTTAATTATCATTACATTCCAACAGAGGTAAGATCAGAAAGATTGTCAATCTTGTGCCAGAGGTTCAATTGGCTTATATTAGTCAAGTCCAATTTCCTGTTCATAAAATTCTCCAACATCCTTCCTTCCATTCTTTAGTGTCATGCATAAAGAGGGAATCATAATGGGGCCTTATTAGTTTTCATGATCTGACGGCACTGGCGCCAATTCACTGTAAATTTTATTTTCCACTTTCTTCTCTTCCTTCTCACAAGCTTGTATTAATTTTTTTTATCAAATCGTATGCTTCAATTTCCGCTTCGTAGCCGCTATATTTGCCCAGGTGAATTATTAGGTGACTACTCAACCACTTTTCCTATTTTTCTCATCTTTTTTTTTTTTGCTGCATTATCTGAGTGATTTATCGCCAGCGTAATTTTTCTGGGTCTTTGGTGTATCCCCTGTCTTGAGATATTGGGTAAGTCAATACCAGCAGAAGTTGTTGGTGTTGTTTTTAGCAGCTTTGCTGGTTGTTTCTCTAACACATGTTCAAGAGCCGCAAAAGGATAGTAGTGTTCAGCAAAAAAGTGCCGTTGTCTCTGGGGCTATTTTGCGGCCCAAGGAAGCTGCAAAGCAGGGCTAAGGTAGTCGTGAAGCGATGGCACTTATGTGGCTAATCCTGTTTTTGTTACCAAGGGCACACCCAACCCTCTAAAAGGCTCAAGTTTAGAGAAAATTTTTTTCCTACCTTAGGCATTTTCAAGACGCAAATATTCTCGCAACACGTACGGTACAAAGGCAAAATGAGCTTACCGTGCATTTTTACTGGTAATACAGGTTGATACAAATTTCTAGGAAGTAGCACATGACACATAATAAAACCATTCGCTATTAGGATATCATTATTGTCACCTACTATTTTTGAACACTTTACTACAGTAGAGCATAACGTTGGATAACCCACGGGGGATGTACTTTGTCTGCAAATATAGGGGTACAAAAAGCATACGTCAACGTACTTAATTTTTTGTCCAAAGAAAAAATAAACTTGAGCCAATAGGACAGTCTCCAACGGGCAAGTATCACGAACGATGATGTTTTACCAGAAGATGTTGGAAAAGAGCTCTACAACTAGCTCTAAGGCTTTAAACGTTGTAGTTTTCTTTCCGATCAGTGTGGTGCTGCAATAAGAGGCCAGAGAGGATTACCCTGAGGTATAGAGGCAATCACGTTTTCTGGAAACTTTAGTCAAGAAAGACTTTACTTAAGAAGCTCACTAATCCTTTTTAAGGTTATTAGACGTTGAACTACCTTGTCAACAAATATATTACAGCCTTATAAAGTTAAAAGAAATAGTATTAAGGACTCACAAGAGTCTCAACTAAGGTAAAGGTGCCACTTTGGAACGGTCTTTGGCAAGTGTTTTCTTATGATTTTTATTAAAAAAATAATATTGACTCGTTCAGCGTAAATTTCGTTTGATCAGAAGCGCTTTGTCTTGATTTGTAGTATTTTAATTTTTCAATCTGTTTAGAATGTAATTTAGTTTATTTATCAATAAGACTTTAATAACGAATTGTGTCCGTCGGATGAAACATTACTAAGATTTATGTCCTACTTTCGTAATAGTTTGTCCCCTGTATGAAACACACATGCATTTCATATGCACTCAATGTGTTTTATACGAAGAACATCTAGTGTTTGAGGTTATGTTCCCAATGTGCCCCAGTTTGAAACAGCACTTAACGATAAACTTTTTTTTATTTACCAGAACATAAAACAAATAAAAATTTGTACTGTTCAAAGAAGCTTCCATTCAAAAGATTGTACAAGAATAACTTTTTCGTAAACAATCATCTGAAACTGTATTAATTCCTGCTATTTCATGTGGGGGACATAATTTTTTAGGTTTTTCTAGGTGGTACTTCTACCTTATGCCAAAAGTCCCAAGAAGTCGAATTGAAAGGAAACTTCAAACGCATTTAATTAATAAATTTTGAGGTGTCAAGAAAATAACCCTAAACATTCATCGATATTAAAGCAGCATCAAAATCAATAAATAAGTAATTTATTAAGTTAGAGATCAACTTTTCACTCCAACCCTCATAGTAATCTCTTGAATCTTCCAGATTTATAAATAGGTAGAATATGTATTTGTATTTTTGTGGCGATAAAAAATGTAGAGATTATGCTCCAGGACTTTAATGCTCTAGTAATACAGTTGTAATATTAAAAAAAATATATTTTTTAGAACAAAGTTCTTTATGTCGCGTATTTATGCATGACGTACTCACAAAGTTCAACTATCATGAGTACTGAACTAAAATTCACCACATAAGCGCTACCTCTCTACGGGTACCTTACGTCCCTAAGAAACTGCTTCGTAGGTTCCTCGTGCCACAAATTAGCATGAGAGACGATGGCACGTATCCATCGAAAACTACTTTTTTTGTACGTATTCTAGCAATATTGTTTCTTAAAAGGGGAATACTTAATGGTCAGAATGCCTGTTGGTTATACAATTATAAGTAATTTTATATTATCTCCCCAAATAATTTGTTGTTCACTCACGGCTCGTCTGAGGGCCACGAATTAACGAAAAATAACGCTTTACCCTATCTTACTAATAAATACAGCAAAGTTGTTAAAACCATTGCAATCGCTGACCGTGAAGCCTACGAAACCAATTTTGCTAAAATTTTTCACACTAATTCGTTACAATCCTAATAATGTTGACGTTGTTTTATTGAAAAAGTTAATAACAATAGCGATAAACAAACTTAAAGTTATGTCAAAAATAAGAAGCTTTGCATTTTAGTTTACTAGGATTAACTAGATGGCGTCGAGATAGATTTGAAGCCACCCGCAATGAAAGATAGTGAAAAGGAGCTATAAGATTCCCCATCGAGTTATGGATTGTTGTAGTCATTGATTGACAGCACATAAAGCACAAAAAAGTAAGTCGTGCAGCTGGGCATCTGATTAGTGTGGTGCTATACAATAACAGGCCAGAGTAGATCATCCTAAGGTGTACAGGTAATTGCATTTGCTGAAAACTTTAGTCAAGAAAGAGTTTACTTAAGAAGCTCACCGGTCCTTTCAGAGTACCCGAAAGTCAAACTACCTTGCTTAAAAAATATATTACGGCCCAATAAAGTTACGAAGAACAGCCTTTAAGGCTTACAAAAGTCTTTACTATGCCAAATGTCCCAAGAAGTCAAATTGGAAGGAAACTTCAAACGCATTTAATTAATAAATTTTGAGGTGTCAAGAAAATAACGCTAAACATTCATCGATATTAAAGCAGCATCAAAATCAATCAATAAGTAATTTATTAAGTTAGAGATCAACTTTTCACTCCAACCCTCCTAGTAATCTCTTGAATCTTTCAGATTTTAAAATAGATAGAATATGTATTTGTAGTTTTGTGGCGATAAAAAATGTAGAGATTATGCTCCAGGACTTTAATGCTCTAGTAATACAGTTGTAATATTAAAAGAAAAAATATTTTTCAGAACAATGTTCTTTATGTCACGTATTTATACACGATGTTGTCACGAAGTTCAACCATCGTGAGTACTGAACTAAATTTTCTCCTCGTAAATTTTCACATGGAAAAATCCGCTTTTTGAATCCACCGTGGTATTGTATTTTGCAGCTGCCAAATTTTTCAAGATTTGATTCTGGAATGGCAATAGATAGCACTTACCTAATGTTATCTTGTTTAATACCTACAAGTCTGTTACAATCTTCCATCGTTTTTCCTTATTTGGTCCCAGATTGTTCAAGACAATCTACATGTTTGAGTTGTATAGGAATGTCAATTATTTGTTGCTAAAATAGCTTATCTTCTTTAACCTGCATCTGTTCGTTCAGTTTTATCAAATATCTAACTTTTTTTGCAACAATTGGCTTCTCTGTTAATGTTGTTATTTCATACTTAAGTAAATTTGTAGCCCTTAGTGGCTAGCTCTATGGCCAAATACGAGAGGATTGCACTTTATGAGATCTTGGATGTGGTATAATTCTTTTGTGTTGCAGCCAGATGTATTGACGGTTTACAATATTTTGTTTAGTCGTGCCGCTACATCTCATTTTCTATTGTCTCTGGAATCTTAAACCGTGTTATTAAAACTGTCCTTATCTAAACTACTTAGTTTCCCTTTTTCTCTTATATCTCTGCTTGTCTGATTTCGCATACAAAAAGATTTATTTCTGATATTGGTACCTTAATTTTTTGATCTGTTATATTTATTATCTCTGCATGTATTTTAGAAATTACGTTTTCATCTTATAAAATTACTGAGTGAAATTCCCGCTTTTATGTTTTGTAGAGGGACCCAGCTGACTTATATGTGGCTGCTTTCGTCTTTTATGCGCAAATATTAAATATATTTTTTCTCGACGTTGCGGGGATTTTAAAATATTCTGATTTTTATAGTAGAATTGTGATGCCTTTTAATTTTTAGTCATCTTTTTTGGCGTTCACGAGGCCACCATATAACTTAAATGCATCTTAGCCAATCATTTCTTTCATCTCTATTGGAAAAGTATCTGGGACTACGTGCAAAACAATTATGATACCGTTAACAGGTATTTTAGTCATTTCTAACGTGCAGCGTGCTTCGTGTGTTACGCTAGTTATTAGGACTTTTTTTCTGCTCTTTATACGCGTATTTGTAAGAAGACAGCGTTTCTTTATAATTTATACTTTGGCACTAGTATCTACGTAACGTTTTGCTCTATGTGATTGCAGCTGATTAATGCTTAATATTACTGATAGTGGTGCGCTTTCCATACTTGATATATTTATCTTGTGGAGGGGAAGGTTCACGTTTTTACAAATATTATTTCTCTTAGCTAAAGGGCTTCTCGTCATAATTTTTGTTTTAAAACTTCTTTTCTTGTAAAAATTTTCAGCCGTTTTCGGAGCCTGCTCGAGGCCTGTTTTTCCGATGTATATTTTGTCTGATTTTTTTGGCTCCTTCTCTCCCTTGGCTGCCTCTGTCTCATTCCTTTGATTCGCACTTATACTTTATGTGTGACATTTGTTTGCATTGTACCCTTTGTATTAATACCCAATAAGTGCAATTTTTATTTTTTGTTTTGCACATTCTTTGTTACTTGCATTGTTGCGTTACTCGCTTTTATACCTGGATTTTGATCTTTCTTATTTGTTGCATCTGCTACCAGTTTCATACACAATTTTGGAGAATGTTCCTCGTATTTATTGCAGCATGAGCAGAATTGGTGATCCCTGATTCTTTCAGTTTTATCTGTCGTATCACATACTTCTGCCTGCTCGTGATTGCGCACCTGGTCCTTTGTATCTCTCTCTTCTGTTCTTGCTAGACCTACTAAAACCTCGATTGGTGCTAGCATTATTTTATGGAGGCTTAGATTGCTTTCCATTTTTACACTGGCTACAATGGCTTTACCCAATGCTTGTGGACTAGGGCATGTTGCCCTGTGGTTATAAGATAATTGTATCCCGTATGCATATTGTCTCATGGCTTCTTTTTCAGCACTATCTTTCAACGCCTGTCGTTGACTACGGAATAGTATCGTGTCCGAGTCGTATAGGAATATTATTCTATCGTATGTTTTCTGTACGTGGCTGCTGTAATCTTCTACTAGTTAGCCTCTGTATTGTTTGATGACTTTTAATTCCACCAACAACATGTCGACACTACCAGTGCGACAGTATCTATTTTGCAGTTCTACTCAAAACTCTTCTACGGAAAAGAACTGCTAGGTGAGATATGAATTTGACTGCCTTGTCTTTAAATTTGATTACGGGTGAATCTATAAAAAATTTTTTGTACAAAGGTCCTACAGTCCATGACACCACTTTTACCATTTGTTTGAATATAGGTACCTTTACGGGATCACCGTACAATATCGGCACGTTTATTGATAAGTGACTAAGTGACGATAACATGTTTTGAATTAGGTGTTTGTTATTCAAATTTTCTGTGTAATGCGGGAGTACTATAAATTGGTCTTGGGTGTTTAAATAATTTGTATTTGCCCAATCTGACTCGAATTCTTCTGCAGGATGAAGTTGTCCCACAGTATTTTGTTTATAGTTATTATTTTCGTGATTTGCATTGCGAGTAATGCTATTGTTCCTGATTTTTCGTTCGCCTTGAACCACCAAGATTCGCGTTTGTGTTTGACGCAGTGTAGCCTCTCTGCATGTCTGTCGTCGCAGTAGACATCTTGATTGTGTAAATATAGGTGCTGCTTAATTTGTACAGTGTTCTACAGCCTGTCTAGCTAAATCTCTAATGACATTGTGTAGGTCTGTGTAGTATTTGGCTTGTGCTTAATCGCTAGGTTGATTAGTGAACGGTCAATTTATGTTAGTCGTTATATTTTAATGCTTGGCATGGGAAGCTAATTTTTTAAATAAGGGGGGTCTATTACTTTCTGTAGGGGGTAGTACATCAGTTCTGTTATTACTTATGTCTTGTCCATGAGATAACTGTCCTTGTCTAATGTTTGCTGTTAGTTGCATTAGCATTTTCATCATAAAGAGTTTCTGTTTTTTTGACACTCTGCCAATACTTCTAGATGATCTTTAAGGTTAATTTATACCTTTTAATCATGTGTATTTATCAGTCCTATCTCGTGTACATTCGTGTATCTATCAGTTTTCTATACTTCTCCTAGTGTATCATTTGTTTCTACGTCACTCATAATATTGACCTCTGATTTTTTTCTGTAGTTTGGCTTGTGCGTTCGTATATTTTTTTTTTTCGTTTACCTGTAAGACGCTGTCGTTAATATGTATTTTGTGTAAGCCTAATAGAAATGCGCGGTTTTAGTTAGCGTTAGGCAATAGCCTTTTTCCCGTTTTTGCATTCCAGTTACTACTTCTTTCATTTATTGATTTATTCATAAACAAACCAGGGGGACAAATAGATTATGGGACCCACGCTAAGAACGAAGATCTTGAAACATGACACGAGTATAAAAACACAATTTCTCAGGTAATAAGGGGGTCGCCAGACCCGTAGGAATAACAAAGCTCTATAAATGTTAGTACTGCATTCATATAGTTCACTAAACAAAAACTTTAAAAATGAATTAAAAAAAAATAATAAAAAAATAGTTCAGTACTCACGATGGTTGAACTTCGTGACAACATCGTGTATAAATACGTGACATAAAGAACATTGTTCTAAAAAATATTTTTTCTTTTAATATTACAACTGTATTACTAGAGCATTAAAGTCCTGTAGCATAATCTCTACATTTTTTATCGCCACAAAACTACAAATACATATTCTATCTATTTTAAAATCTGGAAGATTCAAGAGATTACTAAGAGGGTTGGAGTAAAAAGTTGATCTCTAACTTAATAAATTACTTATTGATTGATTTTGATGCTGCTTTAATATCGATGAATGTTTAGCGTTATTTTCTTGACACCTCAAAATTTATTAATTAAATGCGTTTGAAGTTTCCTTCCAATTTGACTTCTTGGGACATTTGGCATAGTAAAGACTTTTGTGAGCCTTAAAGGCTGTTCTTCGTAACTTTATTGGTGAAAACGTGAACCTTCCCCTCCACAAGATAAATATATCAAGTATGGAAAGCGCACCACTATCAGTAATATTAAGCATTAATCAGCTGCAATCACATAGAGCAAAACGTTACGTAGATACTAGTGCCAAAGTATAAATTATAAAGAAACGCTGTCTTCTTACAAATACGCGTATAAAGAGCAGAAAAAAAGTCCTAATAACTAGCGTAACACACGAAGCACGCTGCACGTTAGAAATGACTAAAATACCTGTTAACGGTATCATAATTGTTTTGCACGTAGTCCCAGATACTTTTCCAATAGAGATGAAAGAAATGATTGGCTAAGATGCATTTAAGTTATATGGTGGCCTCGTGAACGCCAAAAAAGATGACTAAAAATTAAAAGGCATCACAATTCTACTATTAAAATCAGAATATTTTAAAATCCCCGCAACGTCGAGAAAAAATATATTTAATATTTGCGCATAAAAGACGAAAGCAGCCACATATAAGTCAGCTGGGTCCCTCTACAAAACATAAAAGCGGGAATTTCACTCAGTAATTTTATAAGATGAAAACGCAATTTCTAAAATACATGCAGAGATAATAAATATAACAGATCAAAAAATTAAGGTACCAATATCAGAAATAAATCTTTTTGTATGCGAAATCAGACAAGCAGAGATATAAGAGAAAAAGGGAAACTAAGTAGTTTAGATAAGGACAGTTTTAATAACACGGTTTAAGATTCCAGAGACAATAGAAAATAAGATGTAGCGGCACGACTAAACAAAATATTGTAAACCGTCAATACATCTGGCTGCAACACAAAAGAATTATACCACATCCAAGATCTCATAAAGTGCAATCCTCTCGTATTTGGCCATAGAGCTAGCCACTAAGGGCTACAAATTTACTTAAGTATGAAATAACAACATTAACAGAGAAGCCAATTGTTGCAAAAAAAGTTAGATATTTGATAAAACTGAACGAACAGATGCAGGTAAAAGAAGATAAGCTATTTTAGCAACAAATAATTGACATTCCTATACAACTCAAACATGTAGATTGTCTTGAACAATCTGGGACCAAATAAGGAAAAACGATGGAAGATTGTAACAGACTTGTAGGTATTAAACAAGATAACATTAGGTAAGTGCTATCTATTGCCATTCCAGAATCAAATCTTGAAAAATTTGGCAGCTGCAAAATACAATACCACGGTGGATTCAAAAAGCGGATTTTTCCATGTGAAAATTTACGAGGAGAAAATTTAGTTCAGTACTCACGATGGTTGAACTTCGTGACAACATCGTGTATAAATACGTGACATAAAGAACATTGTTCTGAAAAATATTTTTTCTTTTAATATTACAACTGTATTACTAGAGCATTAAAGTCCTGGAGCATAATCTCTACATTTTTTTTTCGCCACAAAACTACAAATACATATTCTATCTATTTTAAAATCTGAAAGATTCAAGAGATTACTAGGAGGGTTGGAGTGAAAAGTTGATCTCTAACTTAATAAATTACTTATTGATTGATTTTGATGCTGCTTTAATATCGATGAATGTTTAGCGTTATTTTCTTGACACCTCAAAATTTATTAATTAAATGCGTTTGAAGTTTCCTTCCAATTTGACTTCTTGGGACATTTGGCATAGTAAAGACTTTTGTAAGCCTTAAAGGCTGTTCTTCGTAACTTTATTGGGCCGTAATATATTTTTTAAGCAAGGTAGTTTGACTTTCGGGTACTCTGAAAGGACCGGTGAGCTTCTTAAGTAAACTCTTTCTTGACTAAAGTTTTCAGCAAATGCAATTACCTGTACACCTTAGGATGATCTACTCTGGCCTGTTATTGTATAGCACCACACTAATCAGATGCCCAGCTGCACGACTTACTTTTTTGTGCTTTATGTGCTGTCAATCAATGACTACAACAATCCATAACTCGATGGGGAATCTTATAGCTCCTTTTCACTATCTTTCATTGCGGGTGGCTTCAAATCTATCTCGACGCCATCTAGTTAATCCTAGTAAACTAAAATGCAAAGCTTCTTATTTTTGACATAACTTTAAGTTTGTTTATCGCTATTGTTATTAACTTTTTCAATAAAACAACGTCAACATTATTAGGATTGTAACGAATTAGTGTGAAAAATTTTAGCAAAATTGGTTTCGTAGGCTTCACGGTCAGCGATTGCAATGGTTTTAACAACTTTGCTGTATTTATTAGTAAGATAGGGTAAAGCGTTATTTTTCGTTAATTCGTGGCCCTCAGACGAGCCGTGAGTGAACAACAAATTATTTGGGGAGATAATATAAAATTACTTATAATTGTATAACCAACAGGCATTCTGACCATTAAGTATTCCCCTTTTAAGAAACAATATTGCTAGAATACGTACAAAAAAAGTAGTTTTCGATGGATACGTGCCATCGTCTCTCATGCTAATTTGTGGCACGAGGAACCTACGAAGCAGTTTCTTAGGGACGTAAGGTACCCGTAGAGAGGTAGCGCTTATGTGGTGAATTTTAGTTCAGTACTCATGATAGTTGAACTTTGTGAGTACGTCATGCATAAATACGCGACATAAAGAACTTTGTTCTAAAAAATATATTTTTTTTAATATTACAACTGTATTACTAGAGCATTAAAGTCCTGGAGCATAATCTCTACATTTTTTATCGCCACAAAAATACAAATACATATTCTACCTATTTATAAATCTGGAAGATTCAAGAGATTACTATGAGGGTTGGAGTGAAAAGTTGATCTCTAACTTAATAAATTACTTATTTATTGATTTTGATGCTGCTTTAATATCGATGAATGTTTAGGGTTATTTTCTTGACACCTCAAAATTTATTAATTAAATGCGTTTGAAGTTTCCTTTCAATTCGACTTCTTGGGACTTTTGGCATAAGGTAGAAGTACCACCTAGAAAAACCTAAAAAATTATGTCCCCCACATGAAATAGCAGGAATTAATACAGTTTCAGATGATTGTTTACGAAAAAGTTATTCTTGTACAATCTTTTGAATGGAAGCTTCTTTGAACAGTACAAATTTTTATTTGTTTTATGTTCTGGTAAATAAAAAAAAGTTTATCGTTAAGTGCTGTTTCAAACTGGGGCACATTGGGAACATAACCTCAAACACTAGATGTTCTTCGTATAAAACACATTGAGTGCATATGAAATGCATGTGTGTTTCATACAGGGGACAAACTATTACGAAAGTAGGACATAAATCTTAGTAATGTTTCATCCGACGGACACAATTCGTTATTAAAGTCTTATTGATAAATAAACTAAATTACATTCTAAACAGATTGAAAAATTAAAATACTACAAATCAAGACAAAGCGCTTCTGATCAAACGAAATTTACGCTGAACGAGTCAATATTATTTTTTTAATAAAAATCATAAGAAAACACTTGCCAAAGACCGTTCCAAAGTGGCACCTTTACCTTAGTTGAGACTCTTGTGAGTCCTTAATACTATTTCTTTTAACTTTATAAGGCTGTAATATATTTGTTGACAAGGTAGTTCAACGTCTAATAACCTTAAAAAGGATTAGTGAGCTTCTTAAGTAAAGTCTTTCTTGACTAAAGTTTCCAGAAAACGTGATTGCCTCTATACCTCAGGGTAATCCTCTCTGGCCTCTTATTGCAGCACCACACTGATCGGAAAGAAAACTACAACGTTTAAAGCCTTAGAGCTAGTTGTAGAGCTCTTTTCCAACATCTTCTGGTAAAACATCATCGTTCGTGATACTTGCCCGTTGGAGACTGTCCTATTGGCTCAAGTTTATTTTTTCTTTGGACAAAAAATTAAGTACGTTGACGTATGCTTTTTGTACCCCTATATTTGCAGACAAAGTACATCCCCCGTGGGTTATCCAACGTTATGCTCTACTGTAGTAAAGTGTTAAAAAATAGTAGGTGACAATAATGATATCCTAATAGCGAATGGTTTTATTATGTGTCATGTGCTACTTCCTAGAAATTTGTATCAACCTGTATTACCAGTAAAAATGCACGGTAAGCTCATTTTGCCTTTGTACCGTACGTGTTGCGAGAATATTCGTTAAGAGTACTGTACCCACCATGATAAAAGAGTCTACATTTTTAGAGGTACATGGGTATCAAAAGAAGTCAAGATAAGTACTGTATTTATGCACGACGTTCTTACGAAGTTCAACCATAGTGAGTGCTGAACTTTTTTTTTTTTTTTTTTTTTATTCGTTTTTCAAGTTTTTGTTTAGTGAACTACATGAATGCAGTACTAACGTTTATAGAGCTTTGTTTTTTTTATGGGTCTGGCGACACCCTTGTAACCTGAGAAATTGTGTTTTTATACTCATGTCATGTTTAAAGAACTTTGTTTTTACCATGGGTCCCATGACCCATTAATCCCCCCTGGTTTGTTGTTTTGATTTCTTTTATATTTTATTCATTTATTTAATTTTTTGTTTTCATTTCTTGTTCGATTTTACTTTTTTTTTAATTTCTTTTTCTTTTATATATCATTTTTCTTTTTGTATTTAATTTAATTACTTTTTTTTCATTGCTTGTATTTCCTTCATTTAATTTTTTTTATTTTTCTACTTATTTTCATTCTTTTGTAGTTCCTTTATTTCATTTTTTTTTTTTTTTATTTGTTTTACAAGTTTTTATTTTTGTAAACAACACGAATGCAGTACAAACGTTTACAGAGCTTCGTTCTTTCTGTGGGTCTGGTGACCCCCTTAATACCTGAGAAATTGTGTCTGTACTCATCTCATGTTTAAAGAACTTTGTTTTTACCGTTGGTCCCATGACCCATTCATACCTTCTGGTTTGTTGTTTTAATATCCTTAAAAGTTTTTTTTATTTTTCATTTTTTTTTTTTTAATTTTTATTTTTTATTTTCTTCTTTACTTCTTGTTTTTTATTTTTTTTTATTTTTTGTGATATTTTTTTTATGATTTATTTTATTACATTTTTTTTTATTTTTTTTTCCTTTATTTAATTTTTTTTTTATTTTAATTTTTAATTTTTTTTTATTCCTTTTTTTTTTTTTAATTTTTTTTTTATTCCACTGTATTTATTCATGTCTTTCGTAATTTAGTTTCATTTTATTTTTGTGTTTTATTTTATTAATTTTTTTTTTTAGTTTTTTTTTTCTCTTTTTTTGCGATTTTATAGCTCATTAATACAATTTTCGTTTTATTTTTATCTAATAACTTAATGATATTTTGCCATTATTTGTTCATCAACTTTAAAATAAATGCCCTTAGAAACCATTTGAATGATATGAAACTTGAAATATATTTATATAATGATCTTACATTATTCATTTATCAATAATTTAATGAAATACTTTATTTATGTAATTATGTGATATTGTAACATAATTTGTTTGTCGAATCCAAAATAGGCACCTTTAAGAACCATTGATACGTCCTTTAACTCTTTTCTACATGTTTATTTTTATTTTTTTTTTATTTATTTATTTGTTTATTTTTTTTTTTTTTTTAAGATGTACTATTTAGAAAACAAATACATAATTTATCATGAGTTGAATGTATTAATAGTAAATGCATATAAAAATAGTATATTATAGTTACGAACCACACGATAAGTACAAAAAACTAAGTTCCCATTGACGGCAGTGCCCGTGCAGAGTGGGTAAGGTACTAGAGGAAAAATTTGTTGAAAAATTAATTGCTTGGGAGTGTGAGGGAAATTGGTGAGCAAAGGTGTGCAGAAGAGTAATACGGCATGGTTGGCAGATATACATATATAGAGGGGAGAGGGGAAGTGTGTAGAGAACAGTAGGTGAGGGAGACGAAGTAAGGGGGGAAACTTGAGAGGAAGAGACTTTGGGTAAACCACTTTCGTTTCAAAAAAAAAAATCTGTCGGTTTTAAAATTCCAGCCCCCGATGACGCAACATAAAGAACTTCGTTTTAAAAACATGTATTGGATGTATGTCGCTTGTATATCGGGTATATGTTTGTGCATGCAAATATGTGTTACAACCAAAGTCTTTAAATTTTGCAATTTGTTAATAATCGACGTATAGAAATTATCCCTCTGAACGCTTATTTCCCTCGGAGGTAATGATTAAAGTATATAAGAACAATGAAATTTTACTTATCAGATTCCTATCACGATGGTCAGTATAATAATGATCCTGTAAATACCCATGAGTTGGCCTTTGATCCTCCTATGAGTTGACCTGCCTTCACTTTTTCCCGTTGTTTCTTACTTTTATAAGATTTATTCTGTGTCTCATCTGTGGCTGCTATCTGGGCTCGTCGTACCCTGCTTGCTCTTTCTCTATATTTTCTTGGCATTAGTAGTTGGCAGTTGCCTCTTGTATTCTGATAATTTGGTTCACTGGCTTCATATAAAACTTTTTCTTTTGTTGCTGTACTGGTCTGGTAGCAGTGTTAATAAATATTTTGATTATTTTTTCCTCTCTCCCTCTGCTTCTCTAGATTTCTTCTGTTGTGACGGTTGGACCACTGAATTTGTCGTCTGACACTTTTGACACATTACTTTGCGATGAGTGATACATATACATATATAATATCTTATTATTTTGTTACGTTGATTAAAAAAAAAAATATTTTTTTTTTTGTTTCGCGAGACTAAGTGATTTCTACGCACGCGACCGAACGTCAAAAATTTTTTCTGTATTACATTTCTGAGACCAGCTGTTACATGGATTTTTCGATGCGAGAATAAATGAAAGGGTGACTTGCGGTTAACTTATACTTTTTAAGGACTTCTCACATTTAAAAGGAGGCTCAGTCCAGCGGGGGCGCACCCAAGTATAGTTATATGCTATCGTCCGTAACAGAGAAGTTTGACTTTTTTGGTTTAAAGTTTTTTCACAAATTTTTAAACGTAGCCCAAGCCTTAAAAAATTTGAATTCCAAACCACGTGCTTCAATAATAGCGTTGTTTGCAAGATAAACTATCGAAGCCAAATGATTAAAAATTCTTTTTAAACATTTTGCCAAAATATAAAAGCAAAGAATCTTTTGTTAATAAAGTTACTTTCTTTTTATGACATTACGAATAAAACGCTTTCTAAACAAACTTTTTTTACAGCACAAGATTTCTCTGACAATTTATCAGAAGCAATTAAGTTTTTATTTTATTCAAAATTTTTAACAATGATTTCTGATTTTCTATCAGAATCAGAGTCATTCAAAGTGTATATTTTGCCTGCAAGAAAAATAAACTTAATAAAAATGTAAAATACATCAAAGTACATGACCTCTTCAAAGAAGCTTCTACTACTTGCCCAAAGCACTGTTTTTCCATACAAAAAATCTTATTCTTTTCATACACAGAAGCGTAAAAATATTGTCAACTTACAAAAAAGACTTGAAAAAAATAGATCAAAAGTTATTAGTACTATCTGTATGGTTATAAATACATTATAAAAAAACGCCTCAGTCTTAACATAACAATTTTTTTACTGTACAAACTGATAACAATGTATTTTAGGGGCATAGTTATATAACAACTCATGCTACTGCTGCTTCTCTAAAGTTACTAGAGTAATACACGTATGCATGCACAATAAGCCACAATGATACTAAGCGATCACAGCAGTCTAAACTCCACTCAGCGCCAAAGTAACACAAATCTGTCACTGTTTCCAGATGTAATGTACTAAGCTCACTAATATATAAAGCAAAGTAACTAAAACTGTTGTAATCTCTAACTACGAAAACGACTTAACTGATCTGGTTGAAATTTTACATAGTGAATACTGATACGTCCTAGATGGTTTGAGTAAAGTTTTTGTCTTAAAAACGTTAACAATAATAGCAATAAATAAGCTCAAAGTTTTTCAAAAATGTGCTAGCGTCTCACGTTAGCTCAGTAGGAACCACTACGTGGCATAAATGTAAAATCGAAGCTACCTGAAAAAGAATTCCATAAGTATGGTTATGATAGGCCCGAGCGTCTCGGCAGTTTCCATAGTCGTTCACCGGTAGTATATCGTAAGCAGAGTTGTTAGTCGTGCAACTGGGTATCCTGGCTACCGACGACTCTCTTTTACAATGGGCAAACGACCAACGTCTAATTTTACTCTAAACCACCACGGTTGTCGAGTGCCACCAACTAAAAAATGTTCGAAGCAATAACGTTTTCAGCAGAATACCGGGAGACATATCTAGCCAAAGCACAACCAGCTCTAATACTTCAGAGTTTTGTGGCCATTCAATCATCTGGCCTGGTGCCATCAGAAAACTTTTTACTACAAATGCAAGCCAAAGATGACAGGCAAGCCCTAAGAAGTACGCCCAGATGAAACGGCTTCCTTCTCAGTGGTTGTCTTAAGTTTTAATGGCATACCCACAGAAGAGGTATTCTACAGGTCCACTTTTCTGCCTAACGATGAGCAGTTGGTTATCTGGGGAGCGACCTGAAGACGAGATATTTTTTGATCAGTGGCATACCTTCCTCCAGCACGGTCTCCATACACAGAGACTCTGAGGGTAAGAGTCAAGCTACCCACAGCCAGCTCTCCATCATCAAGAATAATAATAAGGAATAGCTGGAAGTTTTACCTTTAGCCATTTTCAAAGTCATTGTAAGTATTGACGTTCTCTACTTAACCATCAATCTCATCAGTTCTTTTCAGAGCCACGTAAGTTAAAACAACGTTGCCACTATAAAACCAAGTCAGTCAAGGCAAAATAAACTTATGCAAACGGAACAGTCTCCAACAAGCAAGCATCACGAACCAATCTCTCTACCTTAGATCACCAAAACAACTGAATCTGCAAAGAAAAGGAATACCAGCGTAATACCAGGAAACGTTAAGAAGGAGCTCTACAACTAGCTCCAAGGCATTAAACGTTGTAGTTTTTCTCCTAATCAGTGAGGTGCTACAATAACAGGCCAGAAAAAATCATCCTGAGGTAAAAAGGCAATTACGTCTGTTGGAAGCTTCGAGTAACAAAAAGTTTACTCAAAAAGCTCACTGGTCCTTTTTAGGACCATTAGACGTCAAACTACCTGGCCAAAAAATGTATTAAAATTTAACAAAGTTGACAAAAAATAGTCTTTGGGCCTTACAAAAGTCTGAATTATGCCTATACTCACTAAAGTGCGAGATAAAAGGAAAACTTTAAATGCTTTCAATGTCTAAAATTTTTGGCGTCGTCAAACTGACGCAGAACCTTCATCGAGATTAAAACAGCAGCGTCAAAATCGACAAATGAAAAATCCATTGCCATTGCCTGAGAGATCAGCTTTTTATTGTACTCTCACAGCTATCTTTCAAATTTTCCAGATTTTTAAATAGGTAGAGTATGTATTTGTATTTTTGTGTTGATGAACAATGTAAAGATTACAATGTAGGACTTTGTTGCTCTGACAATAAACTTGTAAGAAAAGTAAAAACATCTTTTTTAATTATACATTTTTTTGAGTTTTGAATTCTTACAGCTCAAAAAATAGCCCTTTTCGTAGATCAGACGGAAAAAATTGCATATCAACGACCAATTAAAGCCAACTATTATTTTATAGCAGAAATAACGCATGGTACTTTTCAGCATTAAAATACTTTTCTACTTTTTACAGCTTTTAACTTAACCAAATAAACTGTATCGATTTCAAACAAAAATTTTTTTAATAAGAAGATTTTTGTTCTAGGAAATGTCAGGAATAGATGTAAAGTTTTTAACTATAAACGTTTCACATTACATATTAACACACTATGGTGTTCCATTTAGTGAGTTTGCAGTGAAGCCGAGGGGGGGGGGGCGCTAGTTCTTTATATAGAATTATCTTCTTTACTATATTCGCCGATTTTCTCTGATTAACTCTACTCATACATTTTTCCAAGGATACATTTTATACCAGAAATTTTTTATAACTACCCTTACAACTGACTTTATAAGTAAAAGAAGTTTCAAGTTTTTTTTTACGAAAAATCACTTCTAATGCTACAAAACTGAAAAGATTTAAGTTTAATCTTTGATTCTCATTTTATTTCTGACATAATTTATTAATCAAGAACCATACGCTGAGATTTTCTTATTATTGATTGTAAGTTTTGTTTTTTATTAAAAATAACTATCTGAAAGAAAATCTGTCAAACGTATGCATGTTATCTTATATTTTATAAAAAAAAAAGAAAAACTGTTTATGAAAAAATGCCTATATTTGTTAATGGTTGACAACTGCAGTTATAAATCAACTGAAATTTTGTGGATTGAATACATAAATATGAAGTGATTGTATCTCCATTGGTTGAAAGCCAGTCTAAGGTATACATGCTTTCGTGGGACAAGAGCTTAGTTTTTGGTCAGGTTAACTTTTTAAAACGAAAAATCTGGCTCAATATCTTTTTCTTTTTTTTAAATTCTCTCGTTCTAAAGTCTGATTGCAGGAATGCCATGAATCCTTCCAATTTTGACTAATGATATTTGATGAAATTTTTTTATAAAATTAAAGTTTAAGAGGTTTCATTTAACATTTTACACATGAGTTTATCAAAACTGACCATGTACTGCTTTGTTCTAGATAATGGCTGATACAAAGTTTCTTTTCAATTTAAAGAACTTCCCGAAAGATAACATAAACGCAGAAACCATAGATCTAATGATGCCCTACTTAAGTTATCCATCTTACACTTATGAAGCTGCGAAATCGGCTTGTGGCAACGTGGCTGGCTTAATACAGTGGACAATATCTATGGTCAAGTTCTATGACATAAACAAAGATGTTCTTCCTCTTAAGGTAAAGGTGAAATAATTAATTATGTAGTACATCACAACGAATTATGTAATTTAAATAAATGTAGGCTAATTTGGCTGTTATGCAAGGAAAACATGAAAAAGCAAATCGAACTTTACATGCTACAGAAGAATATTTACGTGCAAAAGATGCCGAACTTCGGATTGTTCAACAAGAGTTTAATGAAATTATGTTAGAAAGACAGGTAAAAAAAATTAATTAGTTTTTATATTCATTTTTTTCTAGTTATTCCAAAAAATTTTTTGATAGTAAGCTAAAACAAATGTAATAAATTATTAGACAACACTTCAAATTACTATTAATAATATTCATATAGAGAATCATTGATCAAGCAAGTATGTGTCAAGCTAAAATGGATCTTGCTAAGGCAATGATTGATGGATTATCAGGGGAAAGAAAACGATGGACAGAACAATTGTCTCTGTTTAAGACTAAAACAGAGCGACTCGTAGGTGATGTGCTAATTTTGACTGGTTTCCTATCATACTGTGGATCTTTTAATCAACAATTTCGTGTTGACCTCCAAAATATGTGGCTCGAGTATATTAAAAAAAAAAAAATACCAGTGTCATTAGACATCAATATAACAGACTCTTTGACTGATACAGCAACGGTTTGATGAAAAATTAAATAAACATTTTTACTAACGTTTGGAAAAACCCAAATAAATAATTATTTTCAAATCAACTGTTTTAAGACTGGCGAATGGAATTTACAAGGGTTACCAAGTGATGAACTTTCGATTCAGAATGGAATCATTGTAACCAAGGCATCTCGATATCCGCTGCTTATAGATCCACAATTACAAGGAAAAACATGGATACTCAATATGGAGAAAGAATCAAATTTGCGGGTAACGTATAATTTTATACTCAGAGATAGTGTTTAATAAACATATAAACAAAGAAAATATTTTGGACTAAGTTACATTTTTTAATTCTCGTAAATAAAATGACGTAAAATTGATTTTGACGTCCATAAGCTCTTATTTTTTATGCCAAAATGTGTGAAAGTTTGCCAATTAACAGCTAGCATATTTAACATAAAAGGCGTTGCAATAAAACAGAATAATTTTTTAGATTAGTTGTTAAAATCACTTTATTCGTCAATAAAAAAAACACAAGAATGTAAAAACTAGAATCCCTTTCCCTTTAAACTCGTAAATACAGCATTAAACTTGTAACAAATAATGAATGTTCTATGTAATGAGGAGATTTTTCTTGCAATTCTGAGAAAAAAAATGTATAGTTACTTTATCATTAATTATCAAACATACCTTTTTATCATTATTATTATTATCAACATCCTCTTTATGGTTATAAGTTTTATTGTCTGATGATTTTTATTACTATTACAGTTATTATTATTATTAATACAATTAACATCGTTTAAATTATTATCATCATTTCTTACATAATCACTATCCTTGTCATCATTGTTGTTATTATTTTTACTAAAATTATTGTCATTGTTGTAATCGTTATTATTACCATTATCTTTTTTCATTATTATTATAATAATTATTGTTATTATTATTCTTACTATCATTAATATAACTTTTTTTTATTGGCATTGAAAGTTCAATAGCTGGTGTAACAATAAAACCATGTTAAGATGCATGTAATTCAACTAAATACAAGAATAGAAATAAATTGTAGTAAAATTACGATATTCAATTTAGGCATGACGAATATTTAGATACTCTTGATGTAGAGATGTTGGCGAGAATATATGGTTACTAAATATGAAACCAAATATCTTACAGCAATTTTCTTGGTTTATTCTTAAACAAATGGACAAACTAGAGCTTCAGTAGAGGCTTACGGCCTTTCTACAAAGACAATTATTTTGACGCGTTGAATTTTGAATTAAATCACAAATTATTATGCATAAGCAGAAAATTGGAGCATCACATAATATAACTACGTAGTTTGCTGATTTTTCTGGTAGAGACGTTAACGTATTTTTTTTTTGAGGGAAGTGCTGGTATAAAAGGGCAGAGGAAACAATACCTTTTTCACAGCCTGAATAGTTGGATGTTACTTGACGTCTTTTGGCGTATAAACTCTGCTGATGACATTCTTGACCATAAAGGAGAAGATGCCCTCTCTTTGTGGTGGTAACAAAGGTAGTGCGTCAAGCTGCTATTATTGATTATTCAGAAGATTAGCCAGAACGCTGTTCTTCGTGGTTTTGTGGCTGTGGTCTTTGACGTCGTATCTATGTTGTTCGTGCCGGTGCGTACTTTTTAAACGATTGTTCTTATCGTAACGACCTCTTCCCTTTCTCTCTGTTTCCTCCTTGACCATGGGTGCTAAAGTCGCAAACATGCAAACACCGTTACAATATTACAATATCGCTTATTATTTGTGCAGTTCTTACTATGATAATCAAAATTATTATTATTGACATAACTTTTATCACCTCCATCATCATAAATATAGTCATTGCATAATTATAATTATTTTTGTTATTGTTATCATCAAAATTAAATTAGTAATATACTTTTTTTTTCTTTTTTTCACTGTGTATGACTCGCAGTCAGCCTAGAAATGCTTTCTTTTTTCTAAGATGTTATTAGCGGTATCAATGGAATATCCACTAAACTGGCCAAAGCTATCTTCTAGGACTACTAATTTAACATCCGCTTTTGGATGTGTTGACCAATGCCACGAAATGTTGACCTTTGACTTTGCCTGAAATTGGGGTATCATCACGGTTATGATTTTGTTTTCTCTCTATTTTGTCTGATTGTCTGCTGTTTTGTAGGAACATCCATTCTCGTTGCTTTCCCTTAGGCTAAGGTAAGTTAGCATAGCTTGGATCTGTTAATAGTTATGTAGCCTTCATCCTCTTAAACCTTATTAGCACCTTGTAAGCACCTTACTCAAATCCTCTTCTAGTGTTTTTCTAAATGCTGGGCAGCTACCACTGCCTGCTCTATAACAGTTACCTTCTGTTTGGCAAGTGAAACATTGGATCTCAATCTTGCAGTCTTTCTTGTGGTGATTGCAGCCACCATATCGAAAGCATAGCTATGACCGGTCCACCTTATGGCAGTTTTGGGCTAGGTGTCGAAACCCCAGACACGTGTAGCATCTGAAAACTTCAACCTGTTAACTTACTTGGTAGCTTACAAAACCTATAAGCAAGCTTTTTGTTTCTTGTATAATTCTGGCATTGGTTTTTTCAATGTTTATGATAGCTACCTTTGTCCTCTTTTACTTTATCCTAGCAGCGTTATTGATTATATCCGTGGCAAATAACTAGAGATTCTACCCAACTCCAGCTCAACGTCAGACTTCTTAGTAATGAGATCCAAATCCTAAATTTCAAGCGTTGCCTATTTCTTATCTGCGTTACGGATCATAATTTTTTCACGGTCCTTGCTATGCTGCATAAAAGGACCTATGTGTCCTTTACTTCTTTATCGTTGAAAAGAGATCTCCTTCTGCATTTGTAGTAATTTCTTTGACTATGATCTTAGACTCTTTAAGCTTCAAATCAGTCCTCATATTTTTTAGGACCTTGGCAAATCTCTACCCTTCTGTGACCTAAAAAACAATTTTCTTATTCTTCTCTTTGTATTACTTCGTTTGCCACTGTAACTGCCATTAATTCTCATCTCGAAGGTAGGAACTTAATTTTTTCATGTCTTTTTCCCTATTCAAGAAGGAAGATTAGGGGACTTTTTCTGAGCTTCTAAACTCCAGTTCCACTTGTCTGTTAGCACGCTATTCATGAATCTAAATAAAATAGAGCATGTAACTCCCTCCCAATTTTCTTAATTGTTTGTGTTTCTTATCAGGTTATAAAGAGCTTGCTCAAGGAGGTTTTCCATATTTTTCCTTGTAGTTTTACAACTATACTTAAACTTATACAGTACGTTTAACGAAAATTTTATACGTTCTTTTATAGGCAACGCTGTTGCTCGGTAGGTCGTTGTTGCTATTTCCACTCAAATTTAATTGTTCTTATGAGTTCTCCAAAAACAAGATCCTCCTCTTTGTACTGTATAAATAATCTTGACCTTAAGTTGCTGGTATGTGTCAAATACATCTTATTATTATCACTGAAAAAGCTCGCAGCACTAACGTTGGTCACTCCGCTTCCAGTGTTAAGCAGCCTGTCTTGTCCATGGCTAGGGAATTAACCCTAGATTACTTACAAGATTTTTTCTCGGCGGTTTGATCTACAAAAACTATTTTATTTCATTGAAGCCACCCACGGGCACAAGCTGTCATAACCACAGTGACCCAGAATTATATACGTACAAAAGGTTTCCTCCATCGACCACCCGAAAAAATGCGTCCTATAGGCTGACTTTTTTAGCACGAGGATCATAAACACTGTTGTATTTTCTATTACTATCATAATCGATATTGTTATTAAAGCAAAGCTTTTTATGGAGCGTTCTGGGGCTAAGAGTGAGCTGGCAAAAAGTGACAGATTTAAAATGAAAAAAAAAGTAATGAAATTAAATACGAAAAAAAAGGATGATATATGAAAAAAAAAGGAATGAAAAAAAAAGATTAAATATAAAAATAAGAAAGAAATTAAATAAAGGAAATACAAAAAAATGAAAAAAAAAAAAAAAAAAAAAAACAACAAACCAGGGGGGATGAATGGGTCATGGGACCCACGGTAAGAACAAAGTTCTTTAAACATGACATAAGTATAAGAACACAATTTCTCAGGTAACAAGGGGGTCACCAGACCCGTAGAAAGAACGAAGCTCTATAAACGTTAGTACTGCATTCATGTAGTTCACTAAACAAAAACTTGAAAAACGAATAAAAAAAAGAAATAAAAAAAGTAGTTCAGTACTCACGATGGTTGAACTTCGTGAGTACTGTATTTATGCACGACGTTCTCACGAAGTTCAACCATCGTGAGTACTGAACTATTTTTTTTTATTTTTATTTTTTATTCGTTTGTTGTTTTTTTTTTTTTTTTTTTTTTTTTTTCATTTTTTTGTATTTCCTTTATTTAATTTCTTTCTTATTTTCATATTTGATCTTTTTTTTTTATTCCCTTTTTGTTCATATATCATTTTTTTTTTTCATATTTAATTTCATTACTTTTTTTTTCATTCTTTTGTATTTCCTTTACTTCTTTTTTTTAAATTTTTCTATTTATATTCATTCTTTTGTATTTCCTTTATTTCATTTGTTTAAATTTCATTTAATTTCATTATTATTATTTTTCATACTTCATTTTTTCATATTTTGTTTTTTTTTTCCATTTTTAATTTCATTACTTTTTTTTATTTATAACAGTAATTATTAGCATTCCTGTAATGCCAAAAAAACGTCAGGCTTAATGAAAATCGGTCGATATTTATTTACAAATATTCAATGCGTAATAACGCGCCTTTTTATATTTAATCTACATAACCATATTTATGCTAATTAATTGATTAATTTTTTTTTTTTTTTTTTTTTTTTTTTCTTTAGATGTATTATTTAAAAAACAAATACACAATTTATCATGAATTAAATGTAGTATCAGTGAATGCATATAAAAATGGAATATTATAGTTACGAACCACAAGATAAGTATAAGAAACCGGGTTACTATAGCTGGCAGCGCTCGTAGCAGAGTGGGTAAGGTACAGGACTCATAAGCAGGAGGTCGAGGATTCAAATCTCTTTATTGGAACATGTTTTTTTTTTTTTTTTTTTTTTTTTTTTTTTTTAGAATTGTAAAAGAAAAAAATTGAAAGTGAAAGAAACATTAAAGTGGGGAAATAAAATTAAAATTCGTTAAAAAATTAATTGTTTGGGAGCGTGATGGGGAATGGTGGGTAAAGGTGTGCAGAAGAGTAACACGGCACGGTTGACAGATATACATATATAGTGAGGAGAGGGGAAGTGTGTAGAGAACAGTTGGTGAGGGGGACGGGGTAAGGGGGGAAACTGGAGAGGAAGAGATTTCTGATTCAAAAAAAAAAATCTGTCGGTTTGAAAATTCCAGCCCCCCGAGTAACGCGACATAAAGAACTTCGTTCTAACAACAGACATGCTTCCCCCACTTGGCTCAGTACCGCAATAATGAGACGTGTCAGTATATACAGCTACTATTACTGCTGCTGTAGTATTCTAAGTTAGTCGTACGAGCCCGCAAATGGTCGAGTTTGGCCGTCTTGAAGGCCTTCTCTGTTCTCTCACCAACTTTGTATTCGTATAGCTACGATGTACTGTATACTTATGCAAACTGCATGTCCCATGTACATTGTTTACATGTGCGTTTAGAAACACATGAATGTTTAACTATAGTTAGAGCAAGTTAGAATGCGGGTCAAGAATGAGCCAAAGTACTCTAAACAGTTTCAAACGTACTCAGTAGTTATTTATACAATATTGAAAAAAAAAAATTTATTGCTTATCAGTTTATATAAGAATATATATTCATACCAATTATCTATATAATTTGTATATACAAGTTTACTCTGAGCGACCAAACACTACGTTTTAGCCTATATTTATTTTTGCTCATTTTTTTTCTACTTTATTAGTTTTTTATTTTATTATTATTTATTTTTTCTTAGCAAACAATGTGTACTTACATATTTTACATTAAATAGTTAGATATTTATCTCAGAAATATATGTATGCTTTGACATGTATATGTATAAGTGTATTTACAGACATTATTCGTACAATTATTATCAGATATTGTTCCGCTGCGATATGTATAGAGTCAGCTTTGTTTCTGTCAGAGGTCCCAAGATCTCTCACGCTTGGTTATTTATAATATTAGGATTATTATTATTACTATAATTATAATTATCATTATTAAGAAAAAATATGATTTTATTAAGTAACTTATTTATTATTACAAATACAATTGTTAATACCGTCATCGCTTTTGATTTAACTATTGTTGCTTGTCTCACTTAATCTATGACTATTCTTTTCATAGGCATTATTCTTATAATCTTTATAATTTGCATTACTCCTACGATAATAATCATTTTTATCACCATTAATCTTACTGTTTTTGTCATCATTGTCATTCTTTTATTCATGATTAATTAAAATTATTCATATCATCGTCATTATCAACACCGCTATTACCAATATCATGATTATCACTATAACTATTATCATTATTATGATCATTATCGTTATTATCATCATTATTATTTCTACTAACATTAGAATAGTGTTGATTATTATCATAACAACGTTTGTAATTATAATAACAACAATAACCATTATTTTTACTATCGTTATATTTTTTGTTATTATTGTCATAATTTATGGCAACATAACTATTATTATTATCATGATCATAACCATTATTATCACAAGTAGTGTAACATTGAGTAGCAGTACACTATATGTAGTTTAAAAATAACTAACACATTTATTATTTCTGGAACTTGACATGCGCAAACATTGTTAAATATTTATAGGATATCTTGGAAAATTAGAACTAGAGCCTTGCTACTAACTGTGTACCCTTTTAATTTAGTAAAAGCAAGTCTTTAATAATATCTTTTTCAGTTTTTGATCCCAAAATTGTTCATCGCAACTGTCTAGTGTGTGATCTTGGTACTCGTGCGCAGCTGTAAAAACTGCCATTGGTCTGGGCAATACCACTGACGTTGATGTTAGCCGACGCGAGCTGAAACTCGAGCATATCTTTTAGACATCTGAAAATCGTGGCAATCGGGAAAACGAAGAAATTTATAGTCCTGTAAGCCACTCACGTAAATTTAGAGTCAGAAGCACGTGCTGTCAAGCAATCAGACACGGTTAAGATCGGGTGGCCAAAATTCCCAGATTTTAAAATGCTTTCAAATAAGTCCCTTTTTAAAGACTGAGCGTGAGCTGACAGACTCGGCCTATACCGTTAGTACCTCAAGTATGGCGACGATCCTAGGCTATAGGGCAAGAGCCTTGGTCTTAACCTACGTGTCACGATATAACATACAAATTTTGGGTGCTCCGAAGGTATGCGCACTCTTCATTAAGACTCGAGGATATTTACAACACTTACTATACACATAATTTGTTTGGTCACACTTCTTATTAGTTTCACAACAGACGCATTCCTTCTCGTACAAAGACTACCTCCTTATCTTATTCAACGTAACACTTAAGAGCAGCAGCTCCCAATTTCTTTTAATTCAGCTAATTTGGCTAAAACGGTCAGTACGTTAAAAAAAAAAATATATATACATACATATATACATGAATGTATAAAGATTCGAACATTTAATTTTAATCTTTTTTACAAAAGTTCTAACCAAATGGCCTAAGGAATTCAAAGAATCTACACATTATTAAAAAAAAAAAAAAAAACAACCCGAACAAATTTATCAAGACGCACTTACCGTGCCTTAGACGTGCCTTACCGTGGTACTATTAACTATGATGTAAAGAATTAAGGCTATTAAGGAAATGAGCCTTAAATCATTGGTGACATCATACTAAAAAAAACCACTGTCACTGCCACTAAAAAGACTTGAGTGTCCCCCATAGTTTCAGAAGCCAACCTCGTGAAATTAGCATAGTCCACGAGTAAAATAACATATTAACATATATCACAACTTTGGCAACCAATGAGGCTCTAAATTAAAATAAAACTACAAGTTACCAGAAAAAGTATAAACAAAATCAGCACCAACGCTTTATCTTCAAATACATCACTTAAAAATGCTAATCGACGCTTACTGGTTATCGCTTAAGATAATGATGATGCCAGATAATAAAGCAAAATTTCATTTTGTTGCTATTTAAGTTGGAACATTAAAAAAGCTTCTACCTCGTCTGCCTAACAATGACTCTACTAAGAACAGTGGATGAAGCCATTGGCACGATTTGGAACTAAAGCGGCAACAACTTACTTTTATCCGTATTTTTTAATAGTTTTATCAAAGCAGCAAAGATTTAGGATACCGTAAGGGAAAAACCTTACATCGTTAGAATAATGAAGCTACAATTATATGAGCAACAATTCCCGTAAATCTTTCAAAGAATATCAAAGAAATCATGAATCAGGGTCTTTTATGTAGCAACAAGAAAAAATTATAGAAGCTAAAAAATCTACTGAAAGTGGTAGTGTTTCAGGAGAGTTAATCTTTATTTTCCAAGAAAAAACTACAGCATGCTTCAAGAATGGGTTAGGAGCAGACATAAGATTAAAATTTAGGTTAACAAGGAATAAAAAATTGGATCAATTTATAAGCGGAGCCAATTCAGTCGAAAAAAAGGTAAATACCTTTAAGGCACTCCTGAAATTCAAAAAATTATCAGACGACTACGCAGGATATAACACATATTAGATTACTATTACTTAATCCGTGCAACAAGAAATTTTTCAGCTATGCAATAAAAGTGGTCACACAGCTCTAAGCTGTTCTAAGTGAATGACATTACCAACATTCTGCAAATAACGTAATAATCCAAGGCACACTAGAAATAATTGTCAGTTGAATAAATTGTTTGCCAAATATGTAACAGGTTTGGTAATACGTTAATTGCATTTGAATATCGTATAACTAGTGTTACTAGTACTAGTTACTATGCTGCTGTATTCGAAATAAGTAAACGTACTAATTCGAGAAATAATATTAATTAATCAGACATAGACATCCCTAATTATTTACAACATTTATTAGATGATTTTGTTACAAATCATAAAACCTGCCAAGTTCTACCCAATAAAAAAGTAGACCCTTATGGTAATCAGTCAAGAGATTTTCCTAACACAATTATTAAAAAATATAATAAAGTTCAAGATATTACCAGCTCATCTGCGTGATGTAAAGAAGAATTTGATTAAAGTCTCAGCACATTTATGTTACCGCTGGACGATACATATTATACATCAACAATTAGAAAAATTTTGATCACGACCAATTAAGGAACATTGATTTAAGTACAAAGATCTGAAACCAAGACTAATATAGACCCTCACAGTAGTCACCTCACAATTCTCACAGTTAATAGTGCGATCAAGATAGATTTCATTAACCTTAACTTTAATATTAATAAGGAAAACTTGTACCCCAAAGAACTTTTACCCACCAGCAGCTACTTAGAAGAAACTTTGCGAAATAAAGGCCTATTAGAAGAGCAAATGGGAAGAAAAAAATGTAAAGTCAAGAGATTTTAAGGATAATAACAGTAAAAATACATAACAATTATTTAAGAATCCCAAAATCACCGATCAAAAATAATTGAGCAACACCTCAAAGATACCATATCATCACGTCAAAACTCCGATCTCAAGTTTTAACAACCAAGGTATACCAATACTGTAGAAAGGGTATACTATACTACAGAAAATATCATTGTGGGATAAAAACATCGAGCAAACAAGCGAGTCAGATGGAGCTAAGTCAGAAAACGATTTTGTGCCTTTCAGTATAAAGCTTATCTCCTTGCAAAAAAATCATCAAAATAGTCTACAGGCAATAAACATTATTAAGAAACAAAATACCAGAGAGTTTTTAAGATTACTAGTAATCAAGAACTGGGTTGCGAAACTCTGGAAAAATAAACATCAATGTAATTATCAATGAGTTAAAGTTGGACTAAAATAAAAATATAATTTCTTAATATTTAATAAGATAAATAGAGACTACAACGTAAATATTTAAAATTAAAAGTGAGCGACGTAAGAACTATAGATTTTAAGCTTTACTTTACTAAATACAGTGCGATAAATGGGATCTTAGATTTTCAAATAAATAAAATTATCAATGCTAACTTAAGAAAGCGTTATATTATATATTGTTCGTAAATAAAGAAAAGATTTTATCAATTTAAAACTGACTCAATTACAACTCCACTTTTGTAAAGTAACTCTTGCACGTAAAAGGCGAAAAGCGTAATTTCGTTATTACGACGAGCAGGAATCCAATCTACACTTTGTAAACATATCCTTAATATGTTGTGTTGTAAGAAAGCCCGAAGTCCATATACTTGGCAAAATAGAAACAAATCATTGTGGAGGTCTGCAACTGAACATAAAAATTAATATAGTGATAGATCAACGATTCCGAGGCAACTACGTCAATAGTTAGTATAATACCAAATTTGACCGTAAAACCACAAGTGTAAATCAGAATTTACAAGCTGTGATACAAAGTTAATAAATGAATGGACTCCATCATGTCCAATTTTGAAAACTATAGTGGTTACTTATTATTTAATAAAAATTGTTAGTTGCAACTTTAGTCAAACAATAACTGCCTTTAGTTCATGTGTATAATACTTATATAAACGTAAGTGTTTGAGTATTTTTAACAAGTATAAATGCAAGTATTCACCCACTTGAAATAAGAAAATACGAAGTGCTTTCAGTAAAAGTAATGAGCCTCTATTAGAATAAGATCATATTACAACGACGAGTAACCCTGGGCGAATGTGGGCCAATTGATCCAAAACTCACTACATTATATGAATTATTAGGAAATTTAGTTGCCAATAACTCTAGTAAGAAATACCCAAACTGTCAGCTACAAATAACAATAGTTTTCGAGCAACCGTTCATTTACTCATGGTTTTGTTCTCAGGTGTCAATTGGGATGCCTACTTCCCATTTAGGGATATGGGTGTAACGTCGAGTAGCAGTGCACCATATCTTTTTTTCAAATAACTAACTCATAGAGATAGATAGAACCACTACAAAAAAAAATTTGGCCACTAAGAGAGTCATTTAAATCTGGAAAACAAAATATTGTAAAAGAGCCACTTGTGAATTCGTCCAAAATTTTAAAACCACCTCTTCACGAAAAGCTTGGTTTAATAAAACAATTTGTCGAAGCATAAGACAAAGATAGAGAACGCTACAAATATTTGAGCCAAGTATTTAACCACAAAACAGATAGTAAACTAAGCACAGGTATTTTTGATGGACCTGAAATTCGTACTCTATTTAGAGTTAAAAACTTTGAAAGAATTATGAAAGATAATGAGAAAGCAGCATAGTCTTGTTTTAAGGATGTATTAACAAAATTTTCGGGTAACACTAAAGAAGTAAGCTACAAAACTATTGTAAAAAAACTGGTACGCAACTTTGAAAAGCTGGGCTGCCTAATGAACTTCAAGCTTCATTTCCTTGATTCACAATATCAATTAATTTCCTAAGAACAACGGGACTTTACTGAAGAGCAAGGAGAAAGGTTTCACCAAGACTTGAAGGATAATTAGTGAACGCAAATGGTTATACTGCTAACTTCTGTTTATCATTGAACGACGTTTCAGCTCGTACAAAAACAAGTTTCAAGGCTCTTATCAGGTTCAAATAAAATAATTGACCACTCAAACGGGTCGCGTCAGGCAAGCATATTGTGAAATAATAACATCTAGCGCGTTGCCTGACGCGACCCGTTTGAGCGGTCAATTATTTTATTTGAACCTGATGAGGGCCTTGAAAATTGTTTCTGTACGGGCCGAAACGTAGTTCAATAATAAACTAATAAACAGAAGTTAGCAGTATAACCATTTGAGTTCACTGATTATTTATTAATCTATCCACTGCTATTAGAGTACGCCTTATGCTCAAGACTTAAAGGAATTCTAACTTAGATTTCAAGTATGATGGAGTAAAAATATGTTGGCAGATTACTGCTGGGTAATGAAGAGAGAAACGTCTTCTAAAAGAGGTCAAAAGTGTGTCAGAAATCTTTTACGCTAGTCATTTTACAAGAAACGTGTGTGTGAGTGTAAAACACTTTAAAACTTTATTTGAAACTTTTTTCTGGAAGACAAAAATAAAAATAGATATCGCCAATATCTAGTATCCAACATCTCACTATTAAAGTTGCGAGGTATTAGCAAAAATTTTAAAAACTCAATTGATTAACCCATTAGAACTCTAATGCACTTTTTGAGAAAAGCTAAAAATATTATAATGGAGTTTATAAATATTGCTATACATAAGTTTTTAGTCTTACTTAATGATCAAGAGTCGAGAAATGGTCTAGTTTTAAGATTTATGTAGCAAAAAACCTATAGAACAGTTTCCAAATTATCATTTTTTTGAAAAAAATATAAATTTATCACGTTTACTGTTTACTTACGCTGACTAGGAGTAGTTTTTTGAAAAAAAATACTTACAATTTGTAATCAGTGGCTTTAAAAACCCCCCAGTAAATTATTTTTAATGATTTTAAATCGGTGTCAAATCGTAAAACATGGTTTTAATGTCATTTTAATTAAATTTGAAGCAAATTTTTTAGTTTTGTGATCTTCTGCCTTTGTATCGCTGTATGGTGGATTAAAATTCTTAAAAAAAAAAAAAATTTAAAACAAGGTTAATTGTCTATTATTTTTTGTAGAACTTGATTCTGGAGTTAAAAAAATGAAATTTTTTTTTTTATTATTTTTATTTCTTATTTTTTGCACTTAAAAAAAAACTTAACTATATTAAAAATTGTAAAAAAATGTAACAAAATGTACTTGAAGTAACAGGCTTTGTACATCAACAAAAGTTATTCTTTTAACGCACTTTAAAAGATAAGACACAACTGATACTTTTCTGAACACCCGAACTATGACGACTAAGGATTCTTTAAACTAACGAGACGAAATCATGTCTGGCCACAAAAGCAGTAAACTAAACTTAACTACAGAGTAACTTCTGGTTCTTACGCAAAAGAATTAACTTTACAATAGGTTGAGTATACATTGACAAGGCCGTTTTAACTTCTACCAATCTTGTCAGATTATCAGAACCGGGGAACGTTTTAACTATTCAGTCTAATGGCTAACGGCCCGGTGCAGTAATTTTATTTTTAAATGGCACTAAATCGCCAATTTGCAAGGAACTTTGAAGCTTTTACCACTTAGCACAAGAATCAAGAGTCTTTAAATACTTATTCTGCTAACGCTTCCAAAACTGCTGAGTCAATTGCGAAACAATTTTCAGCGTGAGCTCAAAGGCAGCTTGTCATTATTATGGTCATGTTCCGGAATTAAAAACGATGATTGTTAAATCAAAAAATGAGAAGGTGTCAAGGCACAAAGATCTTTAGGGTCATCTGACAAGAAAGTCAATGGATGTTAATTCAAGCACGTCTTTACTCGACATAATAAAGTGGAATATTCTACGATCGTTAATACCTGCTTACCTGTAATTCTCTTTAAATGAAACTTACAAGACTTAATGGCCGCCTCCCATAATCCACCAAAATGGGGAGCAGAAGGGGTGTTGAAATGCCATTTTGTATTTAGTTTTAGAAGTTCTTCTGAAAAAACTCTCAAACCCTTTAAACCTTCCCACAGCTCTATTAATTCTCTCGAAGCTCCTACTAAATTACTCCCGTGGTCACTGTAAAGATTCGAACAGTAACCGCATCTGGCTGTAAACCATTGAAATGCCGCAAGAAAGCTAGCACAAGTATAATCTTCTACAAACTCTAAATGTACGGCTTTTGTGCTCATGCACACGAAGACCACAATATACCCTTTAAGAGTAATTTAGCAGCGACTTTTCGAGAGACGAACTTTGAAAGGACTGGCATAATCTGTTCCTGTTTTACGAAATGGACTACGGTTAACTCTTTCTTTTGCCAGATCTGCCATTTTTTTGTGTAATGTAACGGAAAAGTATCTTTTACATGTAAAGCACTTCCCAATAAATGACCTAACTGCCTGACATCCCTTAACAAGCCAAACATTTCTTCGAATGGTCATCAAAGTGATTTGAACACCCCCAAGTAAAGTACGATCATGAGCTTACCTTATCAATAAACTAGGTAGGTGGTCCTGAAACTTTAAAACAAGTGAGTGTTCAGCATCTTCGTCAAAAAGAGAATGACTAAGGCGACCACCCACTCGTAGAAGACCATCCTGGAGGTATGTTTTAAGCTTCAAAAGACAGCTAGTAGCAGAAAGTGATTTATGTTCAATTAAAGGCTTATCTTAATTTCCTATAAGAATCTTTAACTCTGAACAAAAATGAAATTGCTGATGATAATAAATCCAAAACAATCTAGCGTTATTCACCTTAGAAGTAGAAAGAACTACTTTAAATTTATTCTCCAAAGGATCAAGATTCAAAAACTTTAATTCTGTATTAATTTTGTTTGGTTTCATGGCTTTACTATGTTTATTCCTCTAAGCTACTTTCTTGCAACAAAGAAATATAAATCTCATACAGTAAGCGGTAACATGCAGAAACCTTTTAAAAGAGGAATAATACGAATATAGATCCCAAAGTTCTCCAGCATCAAACTTCTCACAAGTCGTTGTAACTTGACTGAGTGCACTGTTGATGGTTTAAAACTAGATCAATTGCAATCAATAGGCCCTGAAACCATCCATCTTAACTAAGTTAAACTGGCAATAGGCTGATTATAGGCAGACCTCCTAATGTCCTTTTTTTTTAATTAGAGCATGAATTGCAGAATCTAGCAAAAGATTAATTTTATGATTTTCCAGAAGATTAGGATCCGCTAAAACTAATCCTTCCAAGTGAGACAAGCCAACAGATGAACACCCACGAGGAGGTTGATACGAAGAAATTTTGGGAGCGCTAAAGCCGAAACCTGACACTCAAAACTTCTACCGAATTTAGACTGAAACTGGAAACTGACTTTCTTCCTAGTACTGACCTTCAAGTCTCCACCTACTTTTGTTATTCGAAAATTTACCTTACTTTGTTAAACCTAACAAGTCATTCAACGATTGCAGAATCAATAAACATTGTGAACATTGGCTAATTAAAGCTCGAATCAGATATTTTACTCCACTGGGACCATTAACATTAACTAAAACAGTAGGGAGTAACCGACCAACTGAATTCATCTCTATCGCTTTGACCTCCTTGCATCCTTGAAGGTAACTGGTAGTTATCTCTGTAGAGTTATCTCTGTCTTGGTTTCAGTTCTTTCAGGACTGCTGCAAGTATTACGACCAAAACTATTGAAGTGTAGCAGCGTATGATACTTCTTTTTACACTTCATGCAAGTCACTGCAGATTTAAAATCTTTGATTTCTTGTTTACCTAGACAATTAAAACAATGCAACTTTTTTAAAACTATATCCTTTTTTTCTTGATAAGTCTTACTTAGAAAACTACTACACTTCCATAGAGGATGATTCTTTCCACAGCAAGTATACTCCTGAGAGATAACAGTTTCACACACATGGTGAGAAGAAAACGTTCTCTTGTTAGCAACTACCCTTTTACTATCATCACTAGGTTTCTCCTGATACGATTCAAGAGTCACCACTTGAGTATTGAGAAAAGCTCGTTATTAAGCAACACTAGGAGGGTCGTGACTATCGCCTAAATGTTTTTGCCAGTCCTTTTTCATTGAAAGATTAAATTTACTAATTGCCAGAGCCACTACAACATCTCCATCGCCAAACCCTCTACTCAAAGCCTCTAAGGCGTCTAAGGGACTGAAAACTTTCTTAACTAACCTTTTTACCTCAAAAAAGGATTCAGCCTTAATCGGAGCTATTGTAAGCAATTGATTAGTATAATTATTCACTAGATGATGGAGGCCATCATAGAATGTAACGAGACTCTTCCAAGCTCTTATGCAATTATTCTCCGTCAAAGGTATATTTTTTTTTATAAGGTCTTCCACTTTGCCAGACACACGAGTTCTTAGGTAATGAAACTTAAGGATGCCTGGCATATTTTCTTTCCTATGTACCAAAGCGCAATATAAATCTCGGAAACTCTTCCAATTAGAATATCTACCATTGAACTTAGCTATTTCTAATTGAGGCAATGAAGAAGCATGTCCAACACTTCCCTGGTTAATCAGAGCTGGGGAAGGAGGGTCAGCTCTACGAGCAGTCTCACTAGAACTCAAACGAAACAAGAGGTCTTCAAACTCACCAAGTTGAGAATAGTATTTATATTTTGTCAGATCCATTAACGATGAAGGAAAATATGTATGACCCAAATTAACATCCTTTGCTTTAATCACCCTATCATGATTTTTTTGAAAGACTTCAAAGTTCCTTTTTAATTGTTCTATCCTAAAAAGTGCTTGGCTTTTATTTATTTTAGCTTGACCTAGTTTTCTAAAATTTTCATAAGATCGAGACATTTTGTCACTAATAGCAGTATACTGTTTACTACATTTATCCATTTTATGTTAATTAAACGAACTTCAAAAAAAAGCAAGGCAATCTATTACAAAAACTCAAGAAATAAGCAACCGAAGTTGTTTCTAAGGCTGACAGAATCTCTCAGTATAACGTATAACAAAGAAAATTAAACTCTAATAACCAATATTATAGATACAAAACTTAAAACTAAATTCGCTATGTCTTTTACACTAAGTGCTGTTGAAGAACAATAGTAAGAAATATTCATCCTTCAAGTAAGGTTAACCTTGACTTGAACTAGAAAGTTTAAATTTAATTAAATACGCGTGACCTTCAAAACAGCAGCAGTTGTAGCTACCCTGGTACAAGGTTGAGAGCGCTGACGGTCCATGCCAAGATAATCTTTCAGTGCCCGCAGCCGTTGTAGAGTGCCTGCTGAGAGGTTGCAAGCACCAACAGTCCGCAGCAAGGAGATCGTCGAGAGCCAGCAGCAGGTGTAGAGTGCCTGCCAAGAGGTTGCGAGCACCAACGGTTCGCAGCAAGGCGATCGTCGAGTGCCCGCAGCAGGTGTAGAGCGCCTGCTGAAAGGTTGAAAACACTGAAGACCCACAGCACACACGGCCTGCGGAGACAGCATACAGCAAATCACCTTACCTTTGTCTACCAAACTTTCTTACCACCCAAGTTATGGAGAAGAAGCACTTAATAAAAATTTTCTCCTAGTTTATGTACTGGTAATCTTCACACCAAAGAGGAGAAAACGGGCGACCTATTAGACATGTCGTCTAAACGGAGAATTTTGCTGCTTAGTTGACTAACTGAATGCAGCCTAGAAGTCGATAAAAAGAAACAAAGAGAGAGAGAGAGAGAGAGAGAAATACATTCTGCGCCGATTAGCAGACCGCGTCCACCTCGAATGGTGCTCGTCTTCCTTCTCTTCTCTACTCTTGACGAGAAGGAACCCAAAATGGCTGCCTATACTACCTTTTTTATGTGGCAAGAAGAAGCATACGTGCCTTACTAAGCCTGATGCTCGCTGACTTACCCAAGCTCGTATCCGGTTTGAAGGACCAAAATGTTTAAACTAAGGTTTAAGTGGACTGTATCTTTTGAGCTGCCTTGAGCTTGGGAAGTTATTTTGGCAGGGAGCAGGAAAATGCGAGGAAAAAAAGAATCGCTATATCTTTTGTACTCAAAGAAAACTAAACTATATTAAAAATTTTAAATAAATGGAACAAAATGTAATTAAAGCAACAGGCTTTGTACATCAACAAAAGTTAATCTTTTAACGTGCCTTAAAAGATAAGACAAAACTGATACTTTTCGTAATGCCTGAACTATGGCAACTAAGTATTTTTTAAACTAACGAGACAAAATCACGTCTGGCAGCAAAAGCAATAAGCTGCCTATGCGAGCGAACTCCTGAGGCAGACTGACTGGAGTCGGAGCTCCTGTTGGTCTCGAGTTCAATACCAACGTTGAAAGGCTTTCTGATTGGTCGCTAGCTTACTCGCTAGTAAGCTTACAATTGGTTTACGTAAAGGTAGCAGTCCAAATTTACGAGTAACCGCTGCCACCTTAACTAGAAATTTTAA
The DNA here is from genome assembly GCF_036245765.1 of Copidosoma floridanum. NCBI lineage: Eukaryota > Metazoa > Arthropoda > Insecta > Hymenoptera > Encyrtidae > Copidosoma > Copidosoma floridanum. Next base: position 8,282,898 of record NW_028321890.1, on the reverse strand, counting down.
AAGGAAACAATTTAATCGCTCTATTAAGCACATTTCAAAATAAACCACTATAAATTGCGCACACACTTGTGCACTTATAACTTAAATATAAAGAGCAATTTAACCTTGCGATGACAATTCTAAACACAAATAGACCAAAAATTAGATAAGATTTTTTAATTCTATTTACTTTTATTACATTCATCAATTGAAAGTATAAGATTTTTTGACTTATTTCTTGTTATTATTGGAATCAGCTTATTATAAGGTAAATATGAAATGTATTCAACTGATTAAATATAATTTAAAATCTGACGAATACAGTATTCATAATTATACTTTAGTTAGTAGTTAGTTTTTTTAGATTATTTATTTATAATTAATTAAATAGATCTGCTGTAAATTTCATAGATCTTCTATAAAAAATCCTCTTAACAAAGAAAAAGTTTCTTTTAAAATTGTGGGAAAATAATTTTTATTCTTATAGAAACTTATTATTTTTACGAGTGCAAGACATTAGGAAAAAAGGAAAAATAGTTAATAAGACTTTTCTGAAGAGGTCTCAAAGAGAGAGTGAGCACGATAGCAGACGATCAATGGTTCTTTCTATTCAACTTACTATAACAGATTCTGCCAAAATGCTTTTTTGATCCCTTTTCTTATGAATTTTCCCTTGTTGAAACGAATGTAAAAGTGATTGCTGACAGAAAATCTTCGCCTAACAGGCTAGTTTTTTAATAATTTGAGTATCTCAAATTGTTATTAAGGTAAAAGTAAAACGACCTTCATAACACAATTGACAAGGTCCCCGACTCCCAATCTGGGAGTATGATGTTCAATTTTTGGCGTCAGGAAAATCTCAATACCCTTATCACACATATGTATATTTTTCATGTTCACATATATAAGTGCTACTGTATGTATGTATATCATATGTTACGTAAATAAATAGATATGATATTCATATTTTAATATAGTCTTACCGCTTACATACGTAATAATATCCTTCTATATTATATAGTCCAATGTATAAGCCATTCTAAAAATAACAATATTTATTGCAAGAATATCTCCAGTACTATGCTGCTATTCCAGTTTTTTTGTTAGTTAAAAGATCATGTTTCATTTATCTCTGTTAGGAACTGCTTTTGATTATTCACCACAGACACACTAAAGCTTTTATTACGACCATTAGGAACTTATCTGAGAGGTATTTTTTTATGTAACTATTATTATTACTAATACAACTTCTGTATTTTAATTGGGAAAGGTTATCTGATTTCTTATTCAAAACCTTTTGCCTTCTCTCTCAAAGCTAATTTACTAATAGGCGGTTGGCGCGCAAAGCATGCAGCGGGGTGGAGCCCTAGAAGTATACATATTTGTTCATACATATCCTCCCATATTATGTAGAAACTTTGGCTGAGCTGTCCACATCTCTCTCTGACACCCCTTACGCAAATCCTCCTCTTAGCCCCCTTTAAAACAATGAAAAAATGTTTAAAAAAAAAAAATTATCCTGATCAAGCCCCTCCATGTTGTAACTTAACCCTTCTTAACCTTCTTACACTTTATCTTTCCCGTTATCTCTCATTCAGCCCCCCTTAAAACAAGGCGAAATTGTTTTTATTTTAATATGTACTTAACCCAATGGAACTTTAGCTAGATCTAGATAACCTCCTTTTAGCCCTCCTCGCCACCTCATAATTTATTCTCATGCCGGCTCACCGCCCAATTTTTTAACGCTATTTTGAGATGCAATCTGTCCTCATTGCCCCCTCGCTGCCACTCAGTTTGTTTTTACGCCTGCTCATATCCCTTTTTTTTTTACACAATTTTTTTACCCCGTTCCTTAGCTTCCTCTTACAAGGAGTAAAAATATCTCTCATTTTTATGTAAATTTTATTAAGTACAACCTGAGTCAATGATTCCTCGTCATTTTAATCTAATTTTGTATTTCTTAATAAATTTTTTCATACCGCTTATGAGGCAAATAGACGAGCACGTTGTTATTATGTAAATGTGTGTACGACATGATTTATTGTTGTGTGATTATAAAATCTTATATTATGGCCAGACGCTAATAGCAGTAGAGATCGATGGCAATCAGTCCTTTTATGGAACCATGAAAATGTGCCCTATATATAAAAAGCATTCATAATATTATATATAAATTAAAAGTTCACAATGGAAAAATATTGTTACATGTTAAAAGGTATTAATTTGTTAGTATTTTGCCGGTGGAATATGATAAAACTATTGAATTTTTTTCCAGAAAATGTCCTTTTATTTTCTACGTATGACAGTTATAGTATATGTATTAAAAGTAATTAAAAGAAGTTATAAATGTTAATGAAAAGTTTTTGAAAATAATTGATTCAATGTGATTCGCAAACTGAATCAAAGTCTTCTCGCAATTAGCGCGCAAAATGTTCAGAAGGACAAGCCCACTAATATATATATACTAGTAGGGCTTTGCCCTCCTGCACGATTCATGCACCAACCCCTGGCGTGAAAAGTTAAAAGTATATTTCCGTAAAACTTAAACTGCATTGTGATAGCAATTTTGTAATATTAAAAACCGCAAATGTAAAAACCAATTAACTTCAGTATTTTTTTACCAACTATAAAAATGAATATTTAGAGTTTTTTTATACATATTATATTTTTATTGATAAATTCATAAAAATATTATAAGATCTGCTCATGGCATTATTTTTCTTCGAAATAAGGTTAGACAAACATCCTGGAATAAAGCATATTATTATAATGTCAAAGAATAGGATTAATAAAGAAAGGGGTAAAATCAAAAGATTCTCAGATTTATTTGAAAATTACGGTATAACTAATTTCCTAATAGACGATATTGAACTCCTTAAAAATTTAAATAGTAATCTGAAACTTTATTAATTTTTTTATGGAATTATTGATTCTGGTCATAACAATACATTAGATTTTTAAAATAAAACGAAAAACTCAATTAATGATAGCTTACGAAAATTATAAGTAAAACAAAAAGGAATCTGGAAGGAATAAAAGTATTAAAAAAAAAAAAATCTAACCAGCTGCTCAATAATACTTCATTTCCAAGATAAAAATTTATTTTAAAAATTTTTGATTAATTATGCAATGAAATGAATGATAACTATTCAGAAAAAAATTTTTCTAAAAATAAAAAAATTCAAAACTTAAAAAAAGTAAAATAAAAAAAGTTATTTGAACAAAAGTTATTGATTCGATAAGTAATACGTTAAACATACAATAAAATAAAAAATCTTATGATAACCGAATTGGTTATCATGCTAAGCCCAAACAATCAAAAACTTATTAGATAATAGTTTATATGAAACAGATGAAAATAGGCTATTCAAAATCCTTTCTCGTTTCTTGTATGATAAAGACTATTTTTATTTTAAAACAAGATTGATGGTAGTTAGAAATGTCAGAAGAAAATGAAAATTTTTTGTCGATTTTATTGTTGGGAATAGATATTTGAAAAATGTAAGGAATTCTAAAAATTATTTTGAAATAACGATTAACTCAGGAATTTATGGTACGTCGATTGAAATACACAGTTTCATAGACATAATAATTCTACACAGTACAATTGTTGTTCGAAATTTTATGAACGTGTTATATTTTGGTGATTGCTCAAATGATTTTAAATTTAATGTTTAATTCTTAGAAACTGTGTATTCAGATATATTTGAATTATTGTGTCCTAGAAATAAAGGTAAAAAAAAAACTACGAAATCTTATGTACATGGAATCTAAAAAAAGAAAAGAATCTAAATATAAAAAATGAATAATACATCATATAATGAAAATTAAACAATAATTTATTAGTAAATTCTGCGTTTTATAATGAAATGAATTATAATTGGATGTGTTGTTTAGCAGTATTTTGGCCAGAAAGCATAAAAATGTCAACGTGGTGTACAAGAAAAAAGTTTCTCTTAGTCCGTTGAGTAAGTATAGTTTAGAATTAAAAGAACTTCTTTTTTCATGACTAAAATTTAAGAATACTTATCCGATACGATAATAATCAGTTCAGTTTTACATCTTTCATAAATAAAAGACTAAAAAAAAAGGAACGATTTATATGATATTTAAACTTAAGGACAAATGTTTCATGTAGCACAAAACACTGCAAGGGGGCACTCCTATCACCTAAAATTCATCATATACGCCTTTCATTTATATTTTTATTCTTTTATTTATTATATTTTTTCTCACAATAAAATACACGAAATCCGTCAAATAGACAATTCAAGGGGGGGCAATGAAAGGGTACACATTTTTTAATAACTTTATACATACACACATATATTTCATTTTATTTCATAAAAATCCCTATTTGAAACACGTCCTGACTTAAAACATAAAAATTCGAATTTGAACGCGACACACGGGACATGTGCGTATAGTACGCTAAGCAAACGCTAGAGTTCGTTCACCAAAAAAATGGAAATCCTTCTACACAAAAGGAGACAACGAAGATATAGAAGGCGCTGACGTGCACTGTCTATAATAAGAAAATGTGGTAGACCAGACTTATTTGTAACAGTTACATGTAGTCCTAATTGGAAAAAATAAAAGTTTTCTAAAAGTACGACACCAAACACATGATTTATCGACCTTACACAGAATAAAGTCCTTGTATAATTGATGAAAAATGTACAAATAGTTCTCCAAAATCTTTTGCAAACATAACTTTATTTTGAACAAATAGCTACCCTAAATAAAGAAGAAAAAATAAAACTCCTGATTGAAATGTTAAAAAACTTTAGAGAAAAGATAAAATTTTAGTAGATAATTCAATGGTTGTGCCATATTAAAAATTTTTGTTAATAAAACACGAACGTCATATACACGTTGGATTCTGTGCATCTACTCAAAGAATAAAACATATTTATGACTACATACATAAAAGTAGTGACAGAGCATACATCAAAATTTAAAAATTAAAGACCAAGTCAAAAAAATATTTCATGAAATTGATAGTTACGTTAATGCTAGATATGTAGGTCCAATGGAAGCAGCTTGGAAATAGAAAAAATCTCTAACTAGTGGTTGATATCATACATTTGTATATTTAGCTGTTCACTTTAAAAGCAAACAAAAACTTGTAGTTGGAGATAATGAAATTGAAACTGTCATAGAAAACGACAAACTACAGTCAACAGCTTAGTTTAAATTAACTAAACATGATGACTTTGCAAAATCCATACAATATGCAAACATTTTAAAATACTTCATTTTTAATCATAAATTATTGTATTAAATAAGTTAATTGGTTTAACATTGTTCGAAAATATTATAACATATAATGAAATAATATATAAGAATTTGAATTATACTGCAGTTGCAATGGGTTCAATATACAATAATGGAGAAATAAATGATATTTTTTAAAAGCCATTGCTATCATGGTTCTATATTAATTAAGACAATTTTTGCTTCCTTTTTAATTTCAGAAAACTTTTAAGGTCATAAAATAAGAAATAAATATAAAGAAGTTTTTCGAAGAATTTTCCTAATAGTAAGAATAATTTAGCTCTTCAACATATTAAACATATTTTAGAATCAGAAGATAAAAAAAAAAAAAATGCTTTAAGGTACCTATACCAAAAAAAAATGGGAACTAAAAATGAAGATAAAGAACAACAAATACATTTTAGTAAGAAACTGCTTAACTTGGTGTATGAAAATTTAAATAATGACCACGAAAAAATATTTTACATTGTTTGTAAACAAAAAAAAAAAAAACTATTTTTTTAAGATGATTGGCTGAAATTAGGAAAAACTTATTTATGTAAAAAGTTAATTTATTTTTTCTTCCTCATGATAAAAAAGTTGTATCAATGCAATCGACTATCATAGCGTCAATTTTGCTTTCGAAGGGGATAACAAGTCTCAGAACTTTTAGACTTTCTTGAAATCCTAATAATATAGAGAGTACCTTTTTAAAGATTAAGTCAGATAAAAAACAAACATTAGAAGTTAATTTAATTACTTAGAATGCTGCTTCAATGATTTGAGAAAAAGCATTACGAATAGTTGACCGAACGTTAAAAAATTTATGTAATACTAATAAGTATTTTAGAAATAAATTAATTATTCTAGGAGGTGATTTTTCGTCAGATTCTTCGAGCGACTAAGAATGGTAATAAGAAAATTATTATTTAACATCCTATTAAATATTCATTTTTCGGAACTCATTTCAAATTTCATGACTGAAAATCAATATTCATCTTAACGATAGAGAATTTTTAAAATTATTAGTAAAAAATGAAGAAGGAAAAATAAAAACTTAGAACATTCCTAAAAATTAGATATCAAAAGATGTATGTTCTCCGATATTTTCTAATATCTATAATTGTTCGATGAATTGTGTTATACCAATATCACATAACGACTACACCTGTTATTTAAAATAAAAATTCTTAAAAAATTAACTAGAGAAAATAAAACTTACTATAGGATAGATAACGTAATTAATAAAGCAGTTAATAAATTAAAGGATAGTATTTATTTTAATTTTCCGGTAGAAATGTTAAACAATATTCGTCAAGGGTTACTATCTCATGAGCTACATCTAGATGTTTAATCTCGAACTTTTTAGAAAAAATTATTATTCATTTTTCTAAAAAATTCTATTACAATATAATTGCTTTATAAAAAATTTTATAAAATAGTTAATATGGCTATTTTTAAAAAGTTTTGTTAATTTTAACGTTTATCATTGATTTTTTTTAACATAGTTATAAAATTTAATTTAATTTATTAATGTACAAAATGAAAATACCATGATAATTATTTTATAACACATTTATGTCAAATGCATAGGTAAGAATCGTACGGGTTATTTTAATTTTGATAATATTTATTAATATACACATAAATTATTCAGGTATTTAAAAATGTATAAATTGATAGTATACATAAAACAAGTATATAAACATATTGTTATAAGTATTATCCTGATTTAAAATTGGGTATGGGCAGTTTTGTCTCTTCGTTGTTATCATAATGCTAAATTAAGGAAGCTATTTACTTCACCTTTTCAAATAAGGTGATATTTTCACGGTTATCATTACATAATAATGGTGTAACTTTTTAATTCGAATATGTAGTTGTATTACGTGTTACGGGGTGCTCGCAATGTGGATTTAGCAATGCAGAGATTGCAACCTTAACTGGACCTGTGTTACCCCGACACCCACGGTGACACTCCCTGTAATATACAATGCGGGTCTCACTCTCCGAAACACTACCAGGGCCAAGTATCACGGCAACCTTGGATGTTGTCACCTCTCGTGATAACTTGATCATGGCACAAGGGGGAATCGGACACACAAAAGAAAGAAACTCTCGTAAGTGTTGTATTAAGATAGAATATATATTCACAATAACTGTGAGGAAAAAAATTTAAGATACTCGTGGGTGTAGTGAGCGTGATGGCACGCCGAGCGCGATTTCTTGGCGTGTACGTGGTGCAAAATCGCTAACCAGGCAGACTACGTGGGCTACTCGAGGGCCGCTGACCTTCATAAAAAATTTTCCTGTTGACAGGTCCTTACAGGCGCTACGCTGAGATCTTAGCACCTCCGGTTGTCGAGGGGTGGTAGAAAGGCGACGATCTCAAGTCAGCAGATGTCCCTGCTGACGAAGGCTGTAGGTCACTCGAGGTCGTTCCCCAACCTCTCGACCTGGTTTCAACCGTGGCCAGGTGCATGCCCTTGGGGTATCTGCTCTTGCAGTGATCGTTGGATATCACTGGTCATTGGATATCTTGTGACAACACCAAAAACTTCGGAAAATCGCTTCTCACAAACCAAAACCAACTTTTTCTTACATGTTTCAAGGCCCAAGCTAATCTGCCCGCTCCCAGCCTCTACTAATTTTCCCCTTCTTTCCCTTTCCCTTCTCTTTCTAATTCCATTAATCCTTTTCCCCTCTTTTCCATACCTGACCTAGCCTACCTATGTGGCTTAACGGTGGGGCACCGTTACGGCCCCTCAAATGGACGTTGGATACCGGGATATCCAACTTTACATCCTAAGTGCCATTCAGGTAGGCTTTGAGGACAATGTCCGAGTGAGAAAAAATGGGAAAATGGAGGGTAGGAAACAAAACCACCGGGTTACAATGAAAAAAAAAGGGCAAAATCTTTTGCCGGAAACTGAAGAGCAAAAAAAAAAACAAAAAAAAAAGCATTTAAAAAACGAAAACGGAAGAAAAAGAAAAACAACACAAGAAAACTTTATGAAGTGGTCTGCCCTTGACTGCTGAGTATCGGTTTCCACTTTTTTTCTTTCCTCGAGGCATTGGGCGTCCTTGGCGTGACGACGGTCTTCCTCATGGAGACACTGACGTGTCTCGGCCCACGCCTGATGATAGGCCGCAAAGCTGTGGTGGCCAATCATGGCGATTTTCTCCACCTCTGCAGTCACAACCGTGGAACCATGTTCACGCACGAAGGCCTCCACCTCCGTGAACGTGGGGATCGCCTTCTGGCGACTCACCACAACACGGTCGTGGGCCTTGTTAAGCGCTCTTGAATGCCCTTCCACGTGGTGCTCGGGAGCCAGCGGCTGTTGGGTCTCCAGGGCCTCTAAGGTGGACAGGCTTGTCGGCGCCGTGTCCGCCTGGTCGTTACCGCTGGTCTCAATGGCAAATTGCGAAATCGCCTCGTTTAAAAGCCTCAACGAGATCCTTGGTCTCACGTTCGTCGTGGGCGTGTCTTAGGCGCCTTATTAGGCCATCCATACTGATGGTTGGCATTGACTTCATCTGCAACAGTTCTGCCCCCAGAAAACAAAAAGAGCAAAAAGTGGGGAGAAGAAAAAAAAATCAGGATTAGTTAAGAAGGAGGCGCTAAGAAAACTAACACCTAGCTAGTTTTCACGGTTGCAAATATCGCACGTCGTATGACGGTTGACACGTCACTTGGTGGTATGTTCGGATATCGTCGCATGGTCTGCTATCGCTAACAGGTGTCTTATCAGCGGCAGGTGGCTTCGACATATAGTATAATATGGGTTGATGTAAGCACACATCATTTTTATTCCGATAGCTTGATTTTTTGAGTCGGTTAAGAAATTTGATTCTCATAATTGTGTTAAGTTCTTGATGAAGTAAGAACTTTATTTTACAAGACAGAAAGGATGGATAAGGGAATGGTTACTCAAATAAGAGATAAGTAAGAGAATGAGGTGAGGAGGAGCTATGGTGGTGCTAAAGTGAAGTAAGAACCAAGCAAAAATAAACAAAGAAGTATGTGACTTGAAAGGGAGCTAAGAAGAAGTGGTGGGACAGCTGGGGAAAATAGGACTTACTTTTGTCCACACAACTACATAACGTAGATAGTTTTGTTAGTGAGATTTTACCATCTTGCAAGCTAACCTTACAATGCTTTTTTTTTCAAAAAAAAATCTCATAAACTGTGTTATTACAAGTTATATTAATGAGTCACACATATTTTTACATTAATTTAGCATCATAAATTTAGTTTCAAAATAGTGCAGATATTTAATGACGTAGTTATTTTGTGCTTTAATAAGTCCATGTAAGCACATTTATAATAATGACCGTAATGATAGAGCTATACTTCCATGGTTTGTATAACTAAATAATCAAGTGTTATCAAAATTCATTAAGTAAAAGTGTATGTTATAAATGTTTTCTATTTTTAAGACACAGATCTTTTAGACCTGCAGAGCTAGTCAAATGTTTAATTAAGCCTCACACACACAGACACCCACACACAATCACATACACGCGTGAACACACACATACACACCCTCACTTACGCACATATTGATTCATCAATTGTAGTGGGCACTGATCATATACTTTTTAACAGAGCACTAACGTAATACTTAAGTTTGTAGGCATCAATGAACTTATAAAAAATACAGACTACTTGTCCATACGTGCAAAACTCAAGCAAAAGTAAAAAGATACAAAATTAAAGTAAGAGAATCAATCTCTTCCACCCAGTGCAGCTGGTAGAGAAAGTACAGTCAAACAGTCATGGTATACTAGTATATGGATCATTTTACCAAAAAAAGTATATTTTGTGTTCTAGTAATTAAAACATCGTGTAAGGAAATATCGGTATATAAATTTTTTTTAATAAAAACAGTATTGCCTTAGTTTTTAGCAAACTGTAATGTCGATTTATGCAATTACTGATAACTTTTTTGTTCAATCCTTCGGAGTTTTTCATGCTGATTTGGAAAGCATTTTAAGTATGAACCAATATAAATCTTAAAAGAGATTGATTACCTGCATGTTTGCTCGTAGCTGTGGCACAATGACCAACTGTAATTAACGCCCATGCATGTAGGCCTGTGCTCATTAAAAATAAAAAATGAATATCACCTTATCAACAAATAACTAATGAAATTTTAAGAACCAATAGATGCAAAAGTTTAACTGGGAACATTAACACTGAGAAATAGTTTTAAATGCTCGAAAAGCCAGAAATTAATACATTTAGACTAAGATACAACAAAAATAATACAAAATGCTAGAACACAAAAATTAATACATTTACTTAAGTTACAAAAACAAAGCCTTACATACTACACCTGCAATAAGCAACAGCGATATATAACGTACAAAGGAGTTAACTGCGGTCAACTTAGGAGAGCATAATTATTGACTTTTAAAAAAATTATCCGATCTTAACCATTCCTGTTCGCAGACGCATAACTTATCAAGTAACCCCTGTGCATTACACTAACAATTCCACAAAACAATCTGTAACAGCCTAATTTGTAATCTAGTTAAATCTCGTTACTTTTTTAAATGTAGAGGAAAATGGAAAAGTCGCAGCCCTTTTCCCTTTTTCTGACTCAGAGATGTCGAGATTCAGGTGTCACCTACAGTAAATCTAGCTACTATTACCTTAACATTACAATTACTACAATTCTTACTAGTACTAGTATCGTAATGGGCAAACTGTTCATTTAGCCACACACTTAAACTAAATATAAAGCGATTCTTACTGCTCAAGTTTTTGCAAAAAGCTTAACTAAAGAAACAAACAGTGCCTAACATTAGAAAATATAAGTAATAGTTTATGTTTAGGTTGATATTAGGTTATAATGAAAAATCTGTAAGATTTTAATGTCAAAGAGGAAGGAAGGGCACGAGTAAGTAAGCCACCTGTTCAGCGGATGAGGGAATTTCTAATTTCTGAGTGGATAAACTAGAGCATCTCTAGCTAACTAGATTTCCGAACAAAATAATTCAAACGTTTGACTGGGTGGTTAGAGTCTCCCTCTGCTACCACACGGTTCTCCATAAGTGTGGTTCTATCTCAGGCTTGGACACCTCATGTTGATTCACCACATATATATCTTTTGAGTTATTAAAAATTAAAGTAAGTTTGTTAAAAATTGAAGAATTAAACCTTTTTTTTCTTTCTTTTCATCGTAAACATAACTTTGAGAGATTACATCGTTACTCGTTACGGTATATATTTACTCGTGACAGTATTAGTAGTTTCTAGATCGTGAAATAAGACACCTCTTGTGCACCGCTCCAGGTAGTAATGACAACCTTTATGTGCATCATAAGTGAGTGCATTGCGATACAGAATTGTAGCTGCTCTGAGCCGTTCAAACTTCATCCCCCTGCTTAAAAGTATTTGTGCCCTCTTTTGGGTTGACAAAGGTAATCATTATTGTAAGTTTTGTTACTTTGCCAAGTATTCCTAACTATTTCCTAATCCCACGTCTCGTTTACAAGCTCAGTGCATGTCCAAGCTTATTAAGCGCAGTCTTAGATCCAAATTATGCGTCGTGCTGATGTTATAATACAAAAAATGGCTGAATTAGCGCTACAAACTTGTGTCTTACTCTAGATATTTTAGTTTTAATGATTCTTTGAAGCAAATAACGGAGTTTGTTATTTTAATAAAATAGGATTCTAAATTCATGTAAACAACTATGACCCTCATTTTAAAAAATTGTGACGTGAACTTTTCAGCCGATAAACAGCTGTCCCGTATTAGAAATTAAAAAGGCGAAAAGGGAGGCACTATCTATAAATAAATACTATCACTTTTATAACTTTTACAGCGCGCCCGCGCTATTTATTTTCCTACACACACTCTCAAATTCTACACCTCCTCTCTTTCTATATATTATTTATTCACACACTGATCTTGGAGTCAACGTCTTCGTACGCACACTTCCCAGTCGTCCTCTCCGCCGAACCCTCCTTGAGCTGGCCGACAGCGGCTGGTACCTATGTCATGCAAACACTTACACACGTAACATCAGCCACACCTCGTACTCAATCGAATTACTCTATCTTTCTTTAACCCCACACACATTGACTATTACACATACAGATCGTCCCCAACGATCTGTCTTGGTTTACCACCTAGCGTACAGTACACCTGCCTTCTCACTATCCTCATGGCCACCTGATGCTATCTGGAGCTCGTCCTAGTCATCGCAATAATCTGGTTGTACGGTCGACTCTGGACAGGTCGCTTGGTGGTTGGTCCCTTCTCGTCTCTTTTCATAAGTCTGACACTTTGCTTCTCATCTCTCTCTCTATCTCTCTCTCTCTCTCTCTCGATCTCTTTGACCCATCACTTTCCTGGTAACTCGCGACTCTGATCTCCACGCTCTGCTCTCTATGACCCCTCGTACGATACTGATTGCGCTATGCAGTAAGTTTGCATAGGTGCGCGTGCCCCTCCCTTTGCATCTCATCATATCCAACGCTCCTAAAAACTGGTAAATCGTTTGAGGTTTCGAAAACTCGGTTCTCGACTTAAGGACTCAGCCCTTGATCTTTCTCCGACGCATTGCGAGCTCATCCATCTCCCCTTCTTACTCAACCATAGTTATCACACATCTCATGGCCTTCGGTCCTTCTCCCTGTTCCTGGCTCATAGTCCGAAGCACCGAGAGTACATATCAAATAATGTGTCAACAATATATATATATATATATATATATATATATATATATACATTTATATATACAATAGGACTAGGTAGCATCGATGATTCACCCAAAATAAAGGCATACAATGCCATGGTAGCCTTATCTACCACGTCACAGAATTTAGAAAGATTATATTCAAGACTTGGAAGCTGTTAAAGTTGTAAAACCGAAATTTGACGAAATTAATACCCCCAAGGAAAATACTTTTGCCAATACATATAACTTGATTTTGACATTCCAGTTTGAGCGTTTTGTTTTCTACAAAGTTAAAGGGTACAGGACAAAATTTTGTCGACTTTTGCATTTCTATCAATAGGTACTATACGCCCTTAAATTTGTAGATTCGACTTTTTCAAAATCGAAACTAAGAGCTCGTAATGCTATAAAATCTCATGTTACTTTGTGAAGAGTTTGATTATCGATTCGGATGGGGGTGGGTTAAATTAAAGCTATTTTGTATTTGATAAGGGTGTAGTGATAAAGTTTAATTTTCAGTAAGTTGGCTGCAATCCTGAATTTTCCAGCAGATTTATAAGAGCCCGTAATTTTTTTTTGTTTAGTTCCCAGAACGCTATTTCGTGACGATTAAAAATGCACTGTACATTCAATAAGTATTGGATTATTGGTTCAGATTGTGACATGTACAAATGTTACCAGTAAATAAAAGACATAAATGCAGAAACAAAGTTTAATTTTCATGGAAAACTCTGTTACTTAAACCATAAATAGAAAATCAGCATATTATGGTTACGGCAAAAAAATATTTTAACAATTTATAATCTGTTTTAAGCGTATATCCATTATCGCCTTCTGGTTTTGTGAGTTTTTGTAAAGTGACTTATACATATAATACATTTAATTTGGTGCCTTCACTGCCTCCATACATAAGAAATTGCATTTGCGGGATAGAGAGGGAGGAATATTGCTGCCTACGTTAATACTCTAAGGTCCCACACTTATCCAAATCCTCCCAAGCTTGACTAAAGTTAATCAAATAGTCTTTTGTGAATTGCGAGAGAAAAGAAAGACTGGATTACCACCTCGCAATCTCCTTTAGCCCTATACTTATTTAAATATGCAACTCAGGCAATATCCCAACACTTCTTCGAATATTTTTAAGGTTTGCTGAAGTCAACCCAATAGTCTCTTATGACTTACGGGTAGAAAGAGAGGTGATTACCACTTACACAATTCCTCTAGGCCCTTACATTTATGCAAACTAATTATTTTTAGAACCATATTTGGATGTGGTAGTTTCTTTGAAATACTGATGTTCTTACTTATGTTTATTATGAAATTTATAGTTTTAGATTTCTTACAGTAGTATCACAAGGCACTTTCTAGAAAAAAAGATTGAAAATTATGAAAAATTTAAAAAAACTATGGGCATATCTTCAATGGATAAACTGATTTCCTCAGCTACTTCTTTAGATAGATTGATATTAAGTACAACATTATTAATAAATTAATGTACATTATCTTTTTTTAAAAAGCTTACGTTCATTTGGTAACATGGTCATTTTAAATTAGAATATTTTTATGGAGCATGGCTTACTGAGTTTTATGATTGTGTTTATTTAAAGGTTTACATTGATTCTTGGCTTTCATACCTTTTTTAATGACTTTTCTTGTTAATATTTTTTACTTCTGCGTCAACTAGCTGTTGAGTATACTCATCTGATGTTGTTATTGCAGCCTTTTTTTTTTATTTGACCACATTCATGAGATTTTTACTTACTTGCATACTACTATTGTTATAATGTTGAGTCACAGAGACTGACTGTATCGATGGCTAAACTTCAGTAAACTTAATAGACTGAGTTTTTATTGTGGGGTTGGTCACTGTTTGCTTAATACACTGAATTTTACTACTCGTACAAGTACGCAGGGCATGAATTTGTTGGATGAAGGAATAATCTAAATTAATTTCGTTAATCTTGTTAGAATTAGCAATGCTGGTCACATTTGCATGGTGATTAAAAAAAATATCCGTTGATGTGGCTTTTTCTTTTTGAGTTACATGAAAGAGGTATTAAAATAGTTTTTTCTGGCAATGAAAAGATAAGCACACTGCTGATATTTTGTTTTTGATGCAACTAGGTGAGAGTTTACTAACCCACTGACTAAATTTTTAATAACTGCTGGGTAAATAACGGTTAGGTCTGAGGGTTCTAAAAAATAATTATTTTTTTCTTTGTATACATAAACAAACAATAAAAAGAAAATTAGTCTAAGCACAATGTCTTTTACTAAAATTTAATAAAAGTTAATAATAAATTTACCATAACTGTTCATAGAACATTGTGTGTTACTGGGTACATCAGTGCATGAATTTATAAAATCAGACGGTGAAAATACAAATAGATCATATAGATACAATCCTGTTTTGCGGAACGCATTGATACCTGTTTCCATTTTCACTGCTCTAATAAATGATTTCCTACAAAACTTCTCGTTGATAGGAATAAACTTCTCCACTGTAACACTGACTTAAAGGCTGTATGAAGCCAACATCAAGGGGTTGCATCCGATGATTGTAGTGCAGAGGAAAACAAATTATTACAACTCTATTATCATGGGCCAGATGAAAAACCTCCAATTTTTTGACGTGATAAGAGTTTCCGTCCAAGAGGAAAAGCACAGAATTATCCTTGGAGGCATGAGAGAATGTTATCAATTGCTTAAACCAACGAGTAGAAATGTCAAGCTGCATCCATCCACTTCTATGGAACTCTACTCAAGCACCTGCTGGCTATTTCCTCCACAAACTCTTCATTCCTATTTACTCTTGGAAATCTTATCATAAGAAGCATTAATACACCAGCAGCTAAATGCAGTAACAGTATCCCCTCTGTCTGCAGCATCAAGTCTTCCAAGTTGTTTCAGCCCTTTTTGAGAGACAACTTTTTGCGATGATTTCAGAACAACTCAGAAAACTGTCTCATTGACGTTGTAAATATTTTCTGGCTTAAGGATGTACAGATCCATGGCTTCTTTCAAGATATTAAAAAATTTACTGACTGTTTTCCCATTGAAATCATTGGCTCTAGCAACTGAAATTTCCTCCAGTTTTCGAAGTGAGACTTGGTTTCTCTCCATGAAGCTCCAAAACCAACTGATTCCAGCTACACCTATACAGAGAATTGCTTGAAAACATCTGTTCAGTATATAACTTGATGACAATACCAAATACAATATCTGTATGCCCACATATTTTGCGACTAAGTTAGACACTATTTTGCACAAAGATTGACCTACCTTTAACTTCACTAAATTTTTTTGTGGATTCCCAAAATTTTCTTAGCAAAGTGCTTCGTGGCACACCAAACGTAATTGCATAACCTCTAACGAATTTCCCACGATTAGTACAGTTTATTGAAAGTTTTACGTCTCCATCACTTCATGAACGCTTTTTGCCTTTTGTTCGGTATTGGCGTACAATTGTAATTTGTTTAACTCAAATTTTTACTTACAAACAATCATCAACCACAAGAAAAATGATGAGCCATGTCCTATACTTATGAAGCGCTCTGTAGACCTATACGGCAGCTGACTAACATCACCTATGGCCACCCATGCTCACTGTTTCCTACCTTGGTGCCCATTCATGCTCCCATATGGCATGATTTTAAGCACGACGTAACTTTCTTTCAACAAATCCTATGTAAAAATGAAAGAAAAGGAAGTTGAAGTTAAAGAGCTGATCTTACAAATACTACAGTGAAAATCTGATGAATTTGCAAATATGAATTTAAAGTAATTTGTAAGTTTACTTCGTTCTCTAAGCATTTGAAAATTTCTTACAATGCTTCTTGTATGACTAAAATTTTGACGGCTGATTATTTGATAGATGAAAAATTTTCTTTTAAATTACCTATGAGGCAAAATCTATGATTGCCTTAAATGATTATCCGACAGGAGTTACTTTTTAAGATACTGTAGTTTTTTGAATATTAAAGAACCCATTGAACCCACTGTGCCCATTGTACCTAACGCTCCCTATGTGTACTTATGCCGTACGCTTCTGTGCGTGTCTCGTTCATAATTTGTGTCTCGTATGCATACGTATCAGAGGCTGTGACTCCAGTGCACTAGATGCAACGAAAGGCAAGAAGGCATGCGGGATAGCCACACATGATGTCTTTTTTGTATATACTTAGGGTGCAGGCGCGTTCTCTTTGCTAAATTATATCCAGCAAGCTGCATCAAGGAAATTTCATCTCACTAAGAGCCCCTTGACGCTTACCATGCATTTTCAGAGAGCCTGTGATATATTAAATTGCCGTGTTACATGACATTAAATGTACTATGTGAAATTTCATGTAATATTTAAATATCAGCTTGAAATTAATATATTTGGTCTTGCATAGTTTATATGGTAATAAGTCATTTCTTTTTGCTTCAATCTATTAAAAAGATCATGACTAATGCAGAGTACAACTTTATAATAAAATAATAATATAATTTTAGTTAAAAAACCATCGTTTTTTAAAATATAATCTCCATAAATATTTTTACAAACATCTTTTGATTTTTATTCATGAGATTATGTGTATGAACTGGCTTTTTCTTCGTCTATTTTCAACAAAAATTTGGAATGAACATTGTTTATTGATCGTATCTTTTTTATGAAATTTAAAAAGTATTTCCATAAGAAGAAGTATTTTATAAATTTGCAAACTATTTGATTTCTAAATACATATTTAACTACTACTAAGATCTGTCACAAGTCATTTCCTATAGTTTTTTATTTTACAGCAAAAATTGCAAGATCTTAATTACAACCACTTTATGGAGTTTTATCCACGATTTCGAATGCTTTTTTTTATATTCCAGCTTTTTTTGAAGTAACAACATTAGTTTTTCTTCATTACAGTTTATCAGATCTTACTTTCAGAAAAACAGTTTCAATACTCGAAAAACTTAATGATAATCTAAAATTTCTTTAACTTCTTATCCTATTTAGTAACTTAATCGACGCAATACAAGTCCATGCCATTGATGATATTTTTTTTCTCTAAACATTAATGTATCCAAGTGTCACATAAAATCGGTTTTCCAGTGCTAGTTAGACCATTAATGAAAATCATATAATTGCTTGTAGTTGTTACGTAAGTAAACAAAAATTTCTAAAGATCATTTCACATTTTTATAAAGATTTTATATTATAATAGACAATATAATCTTAATGCTACTGTATTTGTATTCTTGTCTTCTTTATATTTGATTTTTTAGAAATTTATTCCAAAATCTTAACATGTAACATTTTCAAATTATAAAGTTTACACATTTCTGATAATACTTAGTATTTTTTACTACATTTAAAATCTTCACACAAAAAAAGTTCGATTTTACCAGAGAGTAGACGTTCGGCCGTCTGAACGCGCGTCGAGGCCCAGCGTGGCGCCGCGCCACGATAAAGTTTACTATAAATATTACTAATTAAGAAATATTTCTTAAATAAATATTTTCTATAATTTTTTAGTTTTAGATGAAGTTCGTTACGTCAATATCTTCACGAATGTTATGAAAAACAACATTTTTTAAATAAAATATGAATTGTGGTTTTAAACAGGTAGATGTACTATTGCTACACAAACTTTGGATTGTCATGATTTTCTTGATTTACTAGGAGAAAAATTATTAAAACTTAAATCTCCTAATTATTTTTCTATAAAACAATTACTTTTTTATTATTAAACTGAAAAAAGATCTTAAAAGTGGAGAATTTATTGAAACTTGTAATTTTTTAGAAAATTATGCGTTTGTTACACAAAAGTTAACCTTATCTTTTTATTGGAACGATAACCAAGCTTTCATTTTTAAAGTTGCAATTTATTTTAAAAAAAAAGGTGAGCTTAAACACATAAGTATTGCTGTTATTTCTGATAACCTACATCATGATACAAATACGAAATCTTTTATACCTGGCATTAATCGACTTACATTGTCCCTTTCATATGAATTCTTAACTAAAACTATCAGTTCTTCTGAAAGAGAATTGCCTTTCCATTGAGGTAGTATTGAGAATACGCTGCTTTTTTCTTCTAATATTGTTGCTGCTTAAGGTTCTCTCTCACTGCAACCAAACTCTCTCATCAAATCATTACGACTCCCAAAATCAGGAGCAAGAGTGAGTAGATGTATTTTCTCTTGCTTCTCGGTGGACTTTGAAAACTCATTTTTTATTTTTTCAAGAACTACAACTGCTGCTTTGTAATAATGATCCCCACATTCAAATTTTAATTTTTTCCCATCATCATTACCTGAATCAGGTTTCCGCTTATAAATTGAATGACGACAGTTCGCGAAGATTTTCGAATTTTCTGGGATAAACGGATAAATATTTCTCATTGAGTTTGGGAATGGAATTAAATCTTTAGAAAATGGGTTATTGATAAGTTATAAAGGATTATTACATCTTTTCGCCATCGTAAGTAAACGATTGTTGAAATCGCTGAAAATGTTAGATTGACTTTGTCAAAAAAATCAATTATGAAGGCCTTTATACAATGGCTTATTACAGAAATCCTATTCTACAAATCGAGTGTAGGTTTTTGATTTTGGCAAATACACTATCTACAGCAAGTTTAATAAATTGAAATATGCAATTATATATTTCAAATATACGTATGCAAATATTGAATTATAATGAATTTAGAACTAGAATACGCTTAATGTTAAGACGGTTCTTTAAATTCTACCTGAAAATCATATAAAAAATTTAAAGATTCTGTTTCAATTATACGATACAACATTAAGTTATAACGAATAAACATACTTTATTGGTAAACAAATAATTAAATGTTACAAATCGAATAATTTTAATTAACTAAAGTTGAGCGTGGCACAGCGCTGGCCTTTGGCGTGTGTTCAGACAGCCGAACGTCTACTCTTTGGTGTTGTTTTACTCGAATTTTTAAGTGAGAGCACACTGTGCAAGAAGACGTTTTAAATGTATAAAAACCTTAGCTTTCTATAAAGCCTATAAAAAAAAAAAATATAAAAAATGCCTTTTTCAAGATATAGCATCTTTTGCGTTTTTTTTTTTAGGGAAAACGAAATTTTTTCAACAAACTAACCATACTATCGGAAAGCTGACTAAATACATTGAAATTGTTATTTGCAACAATTTTTAAGGATAGGAATGAGGCCGAGAAAATGAGCTGAAAACAGTGACTTTTATGGCTCGCACGGCAGGCCTGGGACGTTTCGCGTGAAACGCCTCATAAATGCCATTATAATTTTATACGACTCATGTATTTTGCATCCATACTTGTATTTAACAGTCTTTAGTACTTTGATACGTATTGAAACTGATTGTATCTTACGTGTGAGAACCGTGTATCACAAATTTAATACTTTTTTTTGCAACGATATATCATCTTCTGGAATTTATGTAGTATAAGAACTAATTATGTCTCCAGGATTTAGAAACTCATTTTAATAACTGAAAAAAATAATAAATGGACATTTAAGATTGTTTTCTTTCTAAATTTAATTATGCAAGAATGGGCCGAAATATGTCAAAAATATTTCTTTTTAAAATATTATTTATAATACCTTTAAATTTCTAATGAAAAATTTGTGCAGAAATAAATAAATAACAAAAATATCTTTTGTGCTAACGTAATAAATAACAGTTATTGTGTTTTGATTTAAATAATCCGTATGTCTTAAACTTTTAGTGTATGGGAGAGATAGAAATAATATATTTCCTTATGTTTTAGAATATTGAAGATTCTTTAAACTATAAGCAGCATTACAACTTACTTGGTCCTTTAATCCTTGATAAGATGCAATTCCTAATTTTCTTTTATTATAAGTTTAATAGTTTATTTTTTTCTTTTTAAAAATCAAATGGAAGCGTGATTTACATGTTGTTGTGTCAATTGTCCACCATATCAAATAGAATTTAAATTGATGTTTGGCTTAAAAGATAACCAATAAGAATTAAACTCATGTGTAGTTAATATTTTTGCACTTGCCAATTTCAGTTTTAAATTTAGTGACCGTCCAAAATAACCAAATGAGAAAAAAATTAAAAATATCGGACCTAAATGATATAATAGCTTATAAAAATAATCACATAGCTCACTGTGACTAATGATATGTAAAAAAGATATTTTGTACATGCTGCTTTCTTATCATTTACCACTTTTGCACTTAAATTTGTGAATGCATATTTATCACCATGAAACTGTATTAGCTCTTTAAATTGACTATCATTACAAAAAAGATTTAAGAGTTTTACATTATATTCATTTAAAGGTGGCAATATGATTTTTTCGTTATAATAACAATAATGTTTAGTTAATTCCATCTTGCAGAAAAAGCCGTGGACAATTTGAACAAATATTTTTCATCTAACATAAATTAAAGCAGTTTAGTTTGATGAAAAATCTTTATCAATTTTTTAAATAATTCTGTGTTTTATCCATTTATTTCTCAACATATTATTAATAATATTTTTCTTCTATTCCTTTTGTAATATATCCCTATCCGTACTTTTTTCGACGTCTTTCTTCCGTTTCTTTTAAAATCTTTTCCTATTGAGACTTTTTACAATATACTTTCTTTCTTCTCTTCTTATCTTTTACTAGCCATACTGTTCACGACATTCTTTGTACTCTTCTATTCCAATTTTTTACGAGACACACCTTTTATGACATCGTTTTCCACCTTCTTTTTTAGTTTTAGGATGCTTATACTTCTTAAGACACACTTTTGCCTTTTTTTTGTAATTTTTTTTAATACCCATCCTTTTCAGGACGTTTTTCTGCCTTTTTCTCCAACTTTTTTTTATTAAAATTTTTTACTGTGTCTAAGTTCTTTTATTCATTACATGAAAATTTTCATTGTAATTATTTCTAAGATTTTGTTTAGAAATTCTTCTTTATTAATACTTCCTAATACAATTAAGTCTTATTTATTTCTACCTTGTTTGTTTCCATACTTTGTCTTTGGGTATCCTGCATGAGTTATTTTTAAATAAATAGTTCTTATTCGTATAGACGACATAGTTTCGATTTTTTCCACAAAAATTCTATTTGTTATTATATGTTTTTTTGTGTTTGTATCTAATTATGACAAAACTAAAAGATTTGTATTAAATAAGAAGAGGTTTACAACAATGCTAAATTTTTAACAGTATTTACTATATTTTATTATTTTTATTAATAGTAACCTCAATGATTACATAAATATAGGCTAAAGTTGTTAAAAAACGATGGTTATCTCTAATAATAAATATTTCGATTCGATGGTTTTATTTCAGAGAGATTAAAGCTTTTTCATCAGTATTTAAAAAGCAATTGTAAAAAATAAATAAGAAATACGTTAAAGATAAGAAAAAATTACATATACATATTTATATGTGATCACAAACTTTAACTTGAAACAGTTGCATTGTTATTAAATATGACAAATGATCACGTTGACCGTTTGTGCAGCCAGTGACTCCGTAGTAATAAATCTCTTTTTTTATTACAGAAAAAAACACTAACATTTTAATTACGTAAGTTCCAGTTATTACGAGAGTCATGGTAAAAAAAGATCGCAAAAAAACTCTTTCCCTTTAAGAACTTACTAAAAAACAAATTTTTTTTGAATATATGTTTACACACATACAAATTCAGCCTAATAAAAACTTATAAAAAAAATGTACAACAGAGCAAGAAAGACAGTAGTGGACAAAAATTGTTATTGGATATGATTCCACACCATTAAACCTGTTTTTATTTTACGAAAAAAATGCTTTAATATAATTAACACAAAAAAATTTATTTAATTGACTTTCATCATATCAACCTTATTGTATTTGATCTTTTAGGGCAAGAATTAATGCACATAATATGTCAAGCGATGTTTCGGCAACTGGTATGTGGCTCTGCTCAGGCTTTGCTTAAAACTAATTAACAAACGATTAGTTAAAACCAGATTTTTTGCAGTGCACATTGAAAACTTTACAATATAACTTAATTACTAACAACTATAAATAAAGAATGCAAAAGAATGACGTTGCAACTTACCTGATGACGAGAGAGTTCAACGAGTCATATTAGGCAAAGAGCAGTACTGTCTCCATTACCAGTCGAAAGTACAATAAGTGCTGATAAGACAGTTGTATGTGCGAAATGATTAGAACGACTTATAAATTGTTCGATTTATTTGAAAGTGTATGTTTGTATATATGGTTGAGACGCTTTGTATCCTCCTGTTGATTGATAGTATTCTTAGAATTTATAATAAAAAACATTTCAGATAGTGGGCATTTTTTCCTATTGTTTTTAACGTTTGAAATTTTAACTCTATTAAAATCAAAATGATTATTGAATGTAGAAACATGCATTGAAACCATCTAATTCAGATCATAGCCTTTTTATGCTCATTAATACGTATTTTTAATTATCTCTTGGTTTCACTAATGTACGGAGCTTTGTAATTTTGACAATTAAAGCCATATACAACACCACACTTATTCATCTTTCATACTTTATCTTTCCCTATAGTCACTTTGCGAGAAAAACTATTAGTTGCTAATGTAACCAGTTTTACAATAAATTTTTTTCAAATAAAACGTCCAATGACAGTTGGTAAATAATTAAAAACAACGTCCAATGGTGGTACTGTCATATTTTAAATTTATTAAAAAACAAAACGACGTTTTAACGTTTATACCCTGCACATATACAAATGACATAGTACACGCACGTAATACAATCGAACAAGAATCGCAAGCAGTTCCTTGAGACGCACATAAACAGTTCATGTTTTCCGAATACTATGAATGAAAGGGGTCCTCGAATCATGTATATAAAATTAGTCACCTTTCTTAATTGACATAACGAGAGACCTATAACAATTTTTCAATTTTTCTGTATCTTGTTGTCTATTAATATTATTATTAAAGTAATGTATTTTTAATATTTCGGAAAAAAGGCGCTTTTTGTAATTTTGTTCTATGTCTAAAATTTTAATATTATCAAAATTAAAATTATGTGTAAATTCAATGCTATGTTGTAGTAGTACCGATGTATTCTTTTTTTTCTCGATGTCTCTTTTGTGTTCTGTCATTCTTAACTTTACAGCTCTCGATGTTTGACCAACATAATAGCAGTTGCAATTCGCACATGGTATGTGGTAAACAACATTTTTTTTTATCAAGTGGCTCAGTTACATCTTTTCCAAGTGAAAAGATCGATTTTAATTTATTGTTTAAACTGTATATAAGACCAATGTGAAGCTTCTTACAATAATATTTAATATGACTATGCAAGTGGGGAATATACGGTATTGATAAGATTAATTTATAATTATTTTTATTTCTGTTGCTATTGTCGATCATATTCATGTTCTTTAAGGTATTTAATCTTTTATTCGAAAATTTGTCAATAAATCTTTGAGAATGGTTGTTAGCTAATAAAAATTTATTAATCAATTTTAAATTATAATTATGAAATTGTGTGTCTGCTAATTTAATAGAAAAGTCTACTAGTGTGTAAATGATACCTATTTTATGTTGTATTGGATGGTGGGAAAGAAAATTCAAGTATCGGCCTGAGTGTGTGGGTTTTTGGTACCAATTAGTTAGTACTGTGTTATTTTTCTAAATAATAATCTCCAAATCTAAGAAACTGATGCTGTTGTTATTGTTACATGTCTCAACAGTAAATTGTAATTCAGGACAATAGCTATTAAAAATGTTTTTGGTATAGTTGATATATTTAGTAGGCACGCATATAAGGATATCATCCACATACCGTACGTACAATGGAACATCAAAACATAACTTATCTAAACATGAAATTTCGAGTAAACGCATTACGAGATCACACATTACTGGACTACAGGGACTGCCCATTGGAGAGCCGAAAACTTGTTTGTAAAATTTTTTGTTAAATTGAAAAAAAGTTGAATTCAAAACCAATGACACTCCTGCGCAAAATTCATTCAAAGAAACATTGATCTTATTATTCAAGAATTTCCAAAAATGTTTTATTGCATTTGTGATTAAGGTTTTACTAGTATTAGTGAATAAACTAACTACATCTAGACTAATAAGAGTGTAACCAGGTGGAATGATAACTTTTTTTAATTTATTTTTTAATTCATAGCTATTTTTTATGTGTAATTTTTCCAGCGGAATATTCTTAATCAAAAAATCAGAAAGAAATTTAGAAAAACTATATGTGGTTGAATTCAATGTTGAGACGATGATACAGATAAGAAAGTCTTTTTGGTGTATTTTTATCAATCCATAGCATTTAGATAAGTCTTTTTTATAAATATCTTTCTCAAATTTACTTAATTCATCAAATTCATCAAAAACACCGTATTTATCCTACTTGCTTACAAAATTCTTAGTATCTTTTATTAATTGGTATAAAGGATTTTTTACTATTTGTAAATAATATTTATCATCACTTAACAATTCTTCTACTTTATTTATGTAAGTTTCTTTTTCGATGACAACAGTGGCGTTACCCTTGTCTGCTTTAGTAATTAAAATGTGTTCATTATTTTTAAGGAAGGCTCGTGTTCGCTGTAAATTGTCTTGGAGAACTCCATCATTTAAAGAAAAACGAGTAGATACATTATGTTTATTGTTATTGATAATGTTAAGAAGTTCCTTTCTAACAGTCTTAAATTCTCCAGAATATTTAAGTGAATGTTCAACATTCTTAAAAAGATGAAAATAATCAGATTTTTTAATATTAGAAACAAAATTAAATTTATCGCCTAATTCTTATATGCTTGATACACAATCTGGCATCGGTGTATTAGAAAGGTTACATAGCCAGTTTTCTTTTATTTTACTTGTGCCTTCATTGTTGACAATTTCAGGGCACCGAACCAAGCCAGGGTCACTGACACTTGTAGCTGGAAGTGTATTGTATACCCCTTCGCGCTCGGATTCTTCGTGTGACAAAAGGGCATCAAACTTTCTATCCAAGTTACAACGATATTCGCGAAAAATACTAATTAACTTTAATTCGTAATAATCAACAAATAAATTTACTATAACAGATTCACAGCCTTTACTTAAAATCTTATTTCGTATAAGTTGAATTTTATTTCGTAAATAATTAGTTTTTGTGTAAGAGTCCGAAATTTCATTATTTAAAATTGATTTATGTAATTTAGATATGGTTGATTTATGTTTTATGTTCGATCGGAAGTTAAAAAAAGTAATATATTTAAGCTTATTAGTACTTTGTGTAATATGTTTTGGAAAAACGCCATAAGCCCTACATTTAATTAAAAATTTGCACTTCAACTCACTGCTCTTCAATTCCCTCTGAACACAACTAAGCTTATAAAAAATAAAACTTACATTTCTACCAAAGTAACACAGTACCAAAATAACACAGTACTGACTAATTAGTACCAAAAACCCACACACTCAGGCCGATACTTGAATTTTTTTTCCCACCATCCAATACAACATAAAATAGGTATCATTTTCACACTAGTAGACTTTTCTATTAAATTAGCAGACACACAATTTCATAATTATAATTTAAAATTGATTAATAAATTTTTGTTAGCTAACAACCATTCTCAAAGATTTATTGACAAATTTTCGAATAAAAGATTAAATACCTTAAAGAACATGAATATGATCGACAATAGCAACAGAAATAAAAATAATTATAAATTAATCTTATCAATACCGTATATTCCCCACTTGCATAGTCATATTAAATATTATTGTAAGAAGCTTCACATTGGTCTTATATACAGTTTAAACAATAAATTAAAATCGATCTTTTCACTTGGAAAAGATGTAACTGAGCCACTTGATAAAAAAAAATGTTGTTTACCACATACCATGTGCGAATTGCAACTGCTATTATGTTGGTCAAACATCGAGAGCTGTAAAGTTAAGAATGACAGAACACAAAAGAGACATCGAGAAAAAAAAGAATACATCGGTACTACTACAACATAGCATTGAATTTACACATAATTTTAATTTTGATAATATTAAAATTTTAGACATAGAACAAAATTACAAAAAGCGCCTTTTTTCCGAAATATTAAAAATACATTACTTTAATAATAATATTAATAGACAACAAGATACAGAAAAATTGAAAAATTGTTATAGGTCTCTCGTTATGTCAATTAAGAAAGGTGACTAATTTTATATACATGATTCGAGGACCCCTTTCATTCATAGTATTCGGAAAACATGAACTGTTTATGTGCGTCTCAAGGAACTGCTTGCGATTCTTGTTCGATTGTATTACGTGCGTGTACTATGTCATTTGTATATGTGCAGGGTATAAAAGCAACTTAGCTTGAAACTCTGACTACATTACGATTTTACATCCCTTTCGTAAGAGTCAGAGGTATGTTATACATGTAACTTAATTTACGTTTATTATATTTTACTTAAATTTGTATTGCAAAGAATTTTGTTACTCATAGATTTTTGTACCTGATGAGGGCCGGGACGTTGTCCAAACGGCCAAAACGTCGTTTTGTTTTTTAATAAATTTAAAATATGACAGTACTACCATTGGACGTTGTTTTTAATAAATTTTTTTTTTAAAGATTTTGTTTTGTAGAAAAATTTCTTACGTAAAGGTATGGATAAGAAATTCTTTCCTTTATTATGTGTAATAGTATTTATTAAGTTATTATATACAGCTTGGGGATTATTTTGTTGTTTATTAGAAAAAAGGCGTTTGTTTATATTTTGTCGATAAAAGGTAGTGGATAATCCTTCTCCTAGAGTATACTTTAGGCAACTTTAATATTTTTTCTGTGAAATATTGGATTTAATAATGATACCGCTTTAATAATGAGATTAGAAATTAATAGTTCTCTTGCTCACAGTAGGTTTTCTGTACCAATCAATGAGTAATTAATTTTTTTGTTTTATCAAAGTTTAATACAGTAAATTAATTCTACAGTTACTTTTAATTTCATATGTAAATTTAATTTTATCGTCATGATTATTGAAAATTGTAGTATAGTTAAAATCACATAAGATTTTAAGCACATTATAAAATCATCTGCATATAGCTTAAAAACAATAGATTGCAATTATATTTATGGTTGAGTTGAAGAAAACAGTCAGTGACTAAATCATACATTACTATTTCAGGAAAAAAATGGTGATAGTTGTAATCGTATTAGTAAGCCTGATATCTCTTCATGATATTCATCGTTAAATAAAACGTAAATGTTTTAAAAAATAAAATTAGTGATGTGTGTGATTTAATGAAAAGTAATAGAGCATTTGCGGGTTATGATTGACTAGCGCCTCTCTAAGCTTTCAATAACAGCTTTTCCAGAGACATCAGTAAAGAGACCAACAACATTAAACGAGACTAAAGTATGGTCAGCCAGAATAAATTTTTTTTTTTTTTATGTCTATGAGTTGGTAGAAACTTTCTAAACTATATTCTGATTTAGCAATAGTTTTCTTCCGAAATGGTAAAATAAGTGTGAGCTAAATAGTATGTAGGTCAGATAATAGTCAAAATAATTGTTAAGGGGTAGCAATTTTCTGTATTTTTTAGAGCCCGTAAACTTGAGCTATTTGTGTGTGTTTGTAAGTTATTGTAGTCAAGGGTTAAGAAATCTCTCTCGTTCTAATGTTTAAGAAGTTCATGTTCGTGCTTTTAAAACTGTTTAAAAGGATTTTCGATTATCTTTATGTTCGTGCTTTTATCATTCAGCAAGACTAAAATTTTTTTATTAACTGTCTCTCTTTTAATACAAACTGTAACACTGCCCTCATCAGCGTTCGTAAGCATTGTGTTTCCATTGTTTTTTATGAAATTGTTTGATTTAATTATCTTTCTTTTAAATTTTTTGTTCCTGTCTCGTTAGTTTTACTTTTGAAGAGTCAGTGCTACAAACGAATTTACTGATGCGTCCTTTTACTCAATTTTTAAAAGTACTATCTAATTTTCGTTTGTCTCAACAACTTTCTAAATTTTTTACCACAGTCACGCTATAATGTATACTAAAAGTCAAAGGTTCACAGTTTAATTTTGGTCCCAAAGGCCCAACGTCTATAACAATTTTTGGAATGGGTAAATGTGTAAGATTTCTTACTCATTTTTTCTCATCAGTTGAGTAAAATTCTAATTGATTGATTCTAGCCAGTTTGTCCAGATTATGTTTTAATCTTTTTACAATATTTTTGTGTATTTTCTTACATTTCTTGTTAACTAATATAAAAAATTTATTTTAACACGGTTTTTCAAGCAAAGTATTACTTATCTTTATTCTTAATTTCTTAAGTCAAGATTTTAAAAAACTTTTATGTATATTTATATACTTGTTGCGTGTAAATACAGTCAATTCAACATGAATTGCCTGGTCAAGTCAAGTTCAAATAATAAATGAAAGAAAAACGTGAGAATACTTGTAAGAGGGAAAATACTATGTGAGTAAGTAAATAAAATAAGTAATAATAATAAATTTAACTGTTTAGTACCTGAAATGAACAAAGGGAGAGAGAAAATTAACACAATTAAACATAACTTAATTAATGAGAAAAAGCTGGTGGCATAAAAAATCCAGATTTATTAAAAGCGAATCAGAGTGAAGACGATTTAAGAAGAAATTACACTAATTATACTATTAACCATTGGAACAGTACTAAACGTGTGTTGTTTTGGTACGTAAATGTGTGAGGATGTACGGTAGGACTGGTGGTAACGACTCCTGGTATGTACGAATTTAAGGCAAGTGAGGGAGGAGTGATCTCCTTTACGCACTAGCGAGCCCTGCACGGTCGCACAAGTCAGCGCACGGCTGGTGAAAGCCGGCTGACGCCCAAAAATTGAAATTAGCCATTACCTGCGGTAGCTCAGTAATGATGGTCGTTGTTAGTGGCATACTCGGGTAAGGACCCTGGTTCTGAAACGAGAGATGAAATGGAGCGGGCGAACGGTATTGAAGACGGCGGGATGATGAGAAGCACTGAGTACGTGTAATAGACGTATGATGTGTATGATATGTGGCGACATCATTGAAGGCAGATGCGTGGAGAGAATTAAGCCTAAGATGATGGTAGATAAATGTAGATGAAGATACTGGGTGGATGATAATAAGAGTTTGTGGGACGAGTGACGTATGGATGATGAGCTGTTCGTGGACGTGAGGTGAAAGAATTAGCGAGATTTGTATTGAGCAGGGTGTAGATGATGCAGATGTGATAAGCATAGACGTGCAAAAGGGTGAAAGAGGTAAGCAGAGAGCGATTGTGAAAGTGATATCGAGTAGAGGAGGGTTGAATAGAAAAGGGACGAGTAGCACGAGCAAAAGGTAAAAAGGTTGGGATGACGGCAAGCACGAGTAAGAGATTGCTCGATGAGTGATGAATAAGGAAATGAAAATAAGAAATGCAGAGGCACAACACGAATACGAGATGCGATTAATGAGAGATGCGGGAATGTAAAGAGTAATTAGTGAAATGATTAGATGAAGTGACAGTGATAAAGATCGACTACATATAAATCAGTATGAAGGTGAGATACAATTAAATATAAAAGGCTGAGCGTCTTGACGACAATATCCTCAGTCCTGGGGCTCGAAGATGGTAGCGAAGATCTCCTACAGATGACACAACCTGTAAGTGGCAGAACTTTAAGCACTACGCGAGAGGTAATAACGATGCTTTCAATTCGGCGTATCAGGCAAGAGACTTAGCATGCAAGAAGGAAATCAAGTTCTGAAGCCCCACCCTTCCCACTGCCGCGCTGACAAGCTTCGAGCCAATCAGTGGCGGGTGTGAGCGCGCGCAAGGCTCCAGGGGAAAAGGAAGTATGTTTGTTTTAATAGTTGGAATAACCTTCCGCTCCAACTCCGTCTCTCGATAGAACAATATTTTATTTCAAAACCCAGCAAGGGACGCATCACTCTATTTTTAATATTCAAAATCAATCTTGTACACAACGTACTATGTAAAAAAGTTTTGTCAAAATTTTTGCACTTATCTCGGATATGTGATGGAGCCACATCTTATCTTCTGTAATGTATCAGGAACTTAAGTCTGGCTGACGATTCCTTAAAGGATCTCTTAGTATCTCTCCTGTCTGTGAGTCACTTGTAGTTTTAAGCCCGAGAAATCTTGAGATTGTGTTGAAAAAATCAAGTGGATTTTGACCTGTATTTGATCCAAGGTCCGAGTAGACATCATAGTTTCTTGTATCGCCCCCCATGATATCAATCTTATTGCATTTAAACTTTTGGAGCAAAAATTGATGTACACAATATGATGTGCGTAAGAAATATATAATTTATTTTTAAATAGTCAACGAAAAAATGTAAGACAATACACAAAAAAATTGTAAAAACATTACAATATTGTAAAAAAAAAATTTTGTAAAAAAAAAAAAATTGTAATATTGATTAAGATATAAATTAAACACACTGGCTAGAACAGATTCTAAAAAATATTATACACGTTGTACCTTGGGAACCAAAATTTGACTGAAAACCTTCGACTTGTAGTATACATCATAGCGTAACTGGAATAAAGAATTTAGAAAGTTGTTGAGACAAACGTAAATAAGATAGTACTATGAAAAATGAGTAAAAAAACGCATCAGTAAATTCGTTTGTAGCACTAACTTTTCAAATGTAAAACTAACGAAACAGAAACAAAATTTTAAAAGAAAAATTATTGAATCAAATAATTTTGTAAAAAACAATAGAAACACAATGCTTACGAACGCTGATAAGGGCAGTTTGACAGTTTGTATTGAAAGAGAGACAGTTAGTAAGAAATGTTAGTCTTGCTGGATGATACAAACATGAACATAAAGATAACCGAAAATCCTTTTAAACAGTTTTAAAAGCACGAACATGAACTTCTTAAACATTAAAATGAGAGAGAATATTAAACCCGTAAATACAATAATCTACTTTTATGACAAACACGTACACAAGTAGCTAAAGCTTACGGGTTCCCGCCAATACATAAAGCTGACATCCCTTTATTCGTTCTTACATGGTTCCATTCATTTTGCAAATGTATGCTGACAACACAAGACAGTTTTTGCTTGTAATATCTGCCATAATAGAAAAATGTATGTATGTATCTCTCATTTTTATAACTTTGCCAAATCCTGATATTTCTCTCGTGGTTGTATAAGGAGCTTACTTAATTAAATTCTTCTCCCACATTTAATGATTTTCTTGGTATAAAAAATTTTTTCACCCTTGATGAAATTGGAATTAGCAAATTGTTTTTAGATAAACCTACGGCTTTGAACTGTATGTACTTGCTTTAGATTTTTTAATGTTAAAAAAAAAAAACAGTTTTTTTATTTTACCATGTTCTTTAGAGCGTGTGGTGGTTTAGTTGGCTAGGTCGTGAATTGGCACACGGGAGACTGTGGTTCGATTTTCGGCCAGTGCGACTTTTCGGGCAAGTACCTCCGTGAATTTTCACATGTGCGTTTTCACCACGCAATCCCCCTCGAGGTAGGCTTAGGCAACCTTCTCGCAGCCAAAATTGCCTTATTTTTCCCTACCCCACAAAAACAAAAAAAAAACCATGCTCTTTCTGATTGAAATACAAATAATTGCAATTCTCTTATTACATTTTATACATCTAACAGTGCTATAAATAGTTATCACATTACTTAACTGGTTCTGTAAGCTGGCTTATAAGAATGAGCCTGGTTAATAGGGCAATTTATTTACTGATTGTATTGGTGTAAAAATAATTGGTTTCTAAATCCATGTATAGCTTAGTAATACGCTATTCAAAGACAAATTAAGATTGAAATTTTTTTGGATAGCTTATTACGAATATTACAAAAAAAAAAAATGTCAGTGCTCCATGAACTTTATTTTTACGTCTATAAATTGAAGAAAAGTTAATGTTTATTATCTTACACTCAGTTATATAAATAAATTAGTTGATAACTATTGGTACATATAAAGTCTACCTTTTTTTGTTTAGGATAATATTGAAAAATACATATAAAAATATGTATTTAAAAATTAATATTTAAGTTTGTATAAAGTCGGTAGAGAATGGTACGGTGTTTATATGAAAAAATGTCAGTACAAATAACATGGATCATCACCATGTATATCTACTTTATTAACTATATTCATGTCAAGATTAGTAGGCTGTCAGTAAGATTTCACAAAAAAGGTGTGGGGTACTGTAGTGGGACTGAGTTGGATCAAAAAAAAGTAAATAGAGTCAGGGAATGTATCACTAGGGGCACTGAGGTTCTAGGAAAGGGGGGCAATAAGGGGTCATGGGAGGCCCAGATACAAAATAAGCCAAGACAAAATAAAGGATTAAAGACAGATTTTTACCTTGTGTTGTGAGGGTTAAACAGGGGCCTGTATAAGGTTGTAGTGGCTAGTAGAGAGTTGTCAAGGGTTGTGCAGAATTTGTATAGAGTGCCCCACATAAGGACTTATACAATGTAGGTGTCATATATGTGTGGAAATGGGTATTGTTCGAGAACCTAAATATTACAAGATGCCGAATGGACAAACACTTAAACTGGATTGTTAATTATCTTACTTCTTTTTCCGTATTGTCTGTGACCATGATAATGTAGAGTTTTCTCGGTCCTATTGGATGTTCACGAAAAATGTTTTAAGGATGACTTGTTTATTTTATTTTTGAAGACTAGGAGCATTACGGTTTCTTATAAAATCTTACAGTCATGAAGGTCAAGTTGCTGTCAATAATAAAATAAATGTATTCTCACGTTTGTACTTCTTCCTTACTCTCAAAATTCATACAAATCACTTTTTAAGTCAATAATTTAATATTCAATGAAAATAAAATGCATTTAAAATTGTTAGGATACACCATTTTAAGCTCTTAGCAGAAAAAATTTCGTAAAGGGCTCTTATAAATTATTCAAAAAATTCATATTGTAATGCCTCAAACAAAAATTAAACTTTGTTCTTGCACTAAAATCAAATTTAAAATAGCTGTAACTTTATTGACTACCTGCAGTGTTTTTATGTGGCAGTGTCCGTTTAGATACACAAATTGTAATGCAATTATCATTGTAGTAGTTAGTAAAAGTTATTTAATTCTAATTTTTTGATGCTTATATGAATTATGTGGGCAGTTATAGACATAATATTCGTCCCGATATTAAACATTGTTTGAATGATTAGGTATTTTTATAATACCTAAAAATTTATTAAATGTTTATAAGTTGTAAAGTTGAATCTGATGTTCTTGACTGGCCATAGGACGCCCAATAATCTGCTTTCTACTCATGTATTACTTACATTGAGTGACTGAGTTTTATGTTGGATTATAATTTGCACCTTTCTACATACAAATTATCCTTATGTGTCTTTTTGTTATTTACTTTTCTTTGACAATAAATACCACCCATGATTACAGATCGAAAACTAACAGCTATAAAATTCAATTATTTATGTTGAGTAAAAACCTGTTAAGAGTTAACTGCACTAGGCAAAAATTAAACTTTTGTAACCTAACTACTCTTAGTAAGTGAAGGTACTTCAGGTATCTAAAAACGTTGAACATAACAATTTGTACAGTTTGCTTTCTACAAATATTGTTTCTTAACCAACGTACTAAGATTATTTCACAACAATTTTATGGCAACATGACACTTAAAAAACATAGAAAACTCATACGTTTTAAGGGAAAACAAGATAACCAAAAAACATCACTTATAACAAAGTCAAATAAAGTGTGATGTCCAGTTTCATACTAGACTGTTTTAAAGATTCACTTCTCCAGATGTCCCAAGGCTCACACCTTAATTTTTTTCATGTTACGTTGACAACATTAAATGGTTTTATTTTGTTTTGAATGCAAAAGAACCTTACAATCATTAACAACTAGTACTTGACTTTACGCCTTATATCTGCAAAAAAAAATTAAAACGCACTTGAATTGTAAAAATTAGCCTTTTCATGAGTTTGAGAATGTTTATATTTATTATAATATTCACCATCTTGTTACAATGATAAAACGACTTGAGTATAAATGCAAACAACGTTTTTTTTTACAAACTCACTGAGATATATTTAAAAACAATAATAACAACAAGTACATAAAAGTATTGGACAGTTTTTTTTTAACAAGTATTCTTTGTCTATCTTTGTCCTTATGAATAATGAGCATATCCAAGATTAATATGAAAATAAAATTATTTTTTCCTTGAAATTTTGAAAAAATAAGCAAGAATCAGAAAATGCCATCCACGAGTGCAGCTTAAACACATAATTTTCTCAGCTTAAACACATAATTTTCTGTTGACTAGACCATTGCTTTACTATTAAGCGACAGAGGAACAAAGCATTCACTCGCACTGTAGTTTCAGATAGATCCCATGTTTGACAAAGCTGCCTTATGCCCAAACTTGATTTATTCATAAACATATTTTTTAAAAAATTAAAAATTAATAAGGAATCGTTTTATTGTTAGTTTCATATAATACTATAAGGTTCAGATATAAACTTTTTAAATAAATCCACAAGTTGATTTTTAAATAAAATAAGGAAGAATGGATCGAAAATGCGTAAAAGCTTGTATTTAGAAATATTTGCATTTTCCTCATCCCTCTGTAAATTATCTTAGTTACAAACAAAAAAAATTGTCAAAGAATAAGATGCAAAAAACTTGAATAATGTATTCATAGAATCTTGTAGAAGTCAACCAATCATGAAAGAAAATTTGAAAAATGAGCAACTACTTGAAACAAAAAAAATAAAAAGTAAAATAAAATGTTTAAACACTGCTACTAACGAACAAATTAAAAAAAAAAAAAAAAAATTCAATTATGTAGATAAATTATGAATGTATACATATTATAAAGCGATTTTAGGAGTTCATTTTACGAGACACTCTCCACCCCCGACCTCCACTCCTCGGCGCGCCCTTAGGCCCTCCTCAGCCTCCCTATAAATAAGGTAAAATTCTAACAATTTTTACGTTTTTTTCCTCCTGCAATCTTTCAGTCTCATATCTGAGGTAAAATTATATTATTTATCGTGTCATTTTTACTTGCATTACTTTTTGAACCACCATTTCAGTACTCCTTACAGTTTTGAGAAATCTACTTCAGCCACTTTTCGCAAGTTTCTTAATTATTTTTTAATCTATACATATTTTTCAGCACCTTATCACACTTTCATACTTTTATTTTCAGCAGTAATTAGTTTATTAGTAAAATGTTATATTTTAAGAAAACGTTCATGCAGTACTCCAGGTTTTTAGATTTCCACTGTGTGAACATGAGCTGATATAGTACCAAAAATATTGTTATTTGTTATATCGTCCACAATTGTGTTCTCCATTTGTATGGCATAGACGAACAGTTATATTTAGTACAAAGTTTGGCACTGGTTTTTGTTGGAAAGTTAGCCAGGACCATTAATAACTCTTTCCGGTAAGGATTGCACATAATTGTCATGAAAACATCTGGTCTACCATATTTTCTCATTATAGC
Source organism: Copidosoma floridanum (assembly GCF_036245765.1). Classification (NCBI taxonomy): domain Eukaryota; kingdom Metazoa; phylum Arthropoda; class Insecta; order Hymenoptera; family Encyrtidae; genus Copidosoma; species Copidosoma floridanum. The sequence continues at coordinate 8,246,492 of NW_028321890.1, read as the reverse complement.
CATAGCATCTTGGTGATGTTATTGCATGTAATGGGGTCCTCTGAAACACATCGATGGCAATGTATATATGTCTCCAATTTTTTGTTTATCGCTGAAGAATCCTGACACATTTGACACTGTATTTTATATTCCATCTAATAGGCCTTTATTATATTTAGTTCTTAAGTTGTTTTAATAATTTCTTAAACGATTTACTCCATTTTTTAAATCATCAAATGTTTTTACTTCAACTTACTCTTTTTTCAATCGCTATTTGATCATTGTATGTGTATGATTAGCCATGCTTATGCATTCTAGTCTCATTTAATTTAAGAGTAATAAATACAACGTGACGAATATATCCTTAATTTTCTTATATTACAAATTGAAAAGTTTTGGGTGAGGAAAATGAGGAGACGGCTTTATTTATTTATCTTACAAAATTATTTATTTAACTGACTTAATAAGAACTAACTGATGACTGACTATAACTGACTTTCTATATGCACAGACTTATACAATACAAAGGAGAGCTAAATGTTATACGTGTGCACTTGACTACGGTCAAATCAGAACAGGACGCACACCTGACTGGCGCTGTACGTGCCTCTCCTCTAACACAAGCACACATACGCTTGCGCAGACGCGCATGCCTACAGCCTATCGATATAGTCATGCACTTCAACACTTCCTTTCAACTTGAGATAGCTAAAGAGTTATAAAAATACAAAAATATATATAATTTTAAGCCACACAGTATTAATATTTTATTATCGATTTTAATGGCGCTGGTAACAAGGGTCGAACAGGCCAGGGATCATGGTCATCCGATGAGCACCTTACTTTTTGTCTGGAACAGAATGTATCACATTAATTATTTGTTTTATTTACAGACTTCATTAAAGATATGATTTTTGAATTTTTTGTGGAGCTCGATAGGCAAGGGTTTCGTAAAAATGTCTGCCATCTGTTCTTTGGTACTCAACCACCTTACATTTACTCTGCCATAAGTCACACATTCTTTGACATAATGTTCGTGAATTTCTGTCATATGCCCCAATTTTTCGCTTCCACTTATTTTTGAATTAAATTCCGCTGCCTTATTATCTCACCATAAGTCAGCTAGACAAAAGGTTTTGTTAAGGATGATTTTGAGATAATTGTCTACTGCCATCAATTCTTTACATGCTTCACTTAGTGCCACGTATGCGGCCTGACATGTTGACAATGGTACGTAGGTCTGCTTGTGAGTTCTCCAGGCTACAGCGTCTCTGAAGAGTTTGATGACATACCCACTCGTAGTCAGAGAGCCCTTGCAGTTACCAAAACTGGCATCCGAAAAGGTTTCTAAGTTGTCATGCCTTCCTAAGAACTGTAGCCCAAAAGATTTGGTGCCTGCCAAGTACCGGAACACTATTTTTATCATGTTCCAATCTTCATCAGTTGGATTTATCTGTCAACTAAGTACATTTACAGCATAGCTTATGTCTGGATGTACAGTGTTAGATCCGTATAATAGACAGCCCACAACCTCTCGGTAGAGTCATCCCAAATTCGCTTAGCAGACATTCTTTAAGAAACTTTAACCAATTTGGATCATTACTTGCAATAATCATATCATTAACATATAGAACTTAAATTAGAATTTTGTCTGCCTCGTACCAAGTAAACAGGCATGGTTCTAAAATGTGTAACTTAAAACCTATTTTAATAGCTGCTTCTGAAAATCTTTCATGCCATTTTTTAGGACTGACCTTTAGCCCATACAAGGCTCTTTGCAGCTTACAGACTTTATTCTGACGTTCTTGATCTATGCAGTTTAAACCTTCTGGTATCTCCATATATATTTCATCATCAAGAGTACCATTCAAGAAATCTGTTTTTACGTCTAGCTGGCATGTATTCAGATTTAGCTTATTTACCAGAGCTAGAACCGTTCTGATCAAGGTCAGTCTTGACACCGGGGAATAATTTTCTGTAAAATCGTATTCATTTTTGTCTTTGAATCCTCGAATTATCAGCCATACCTTGTATTTTTTCTGCCCTTGAGTGTCGATTTTTTTCTTAATTACCCAGCGGGAGTCAATTATATTTGGGCGTCTGCCGTTTATAAGCCCCATAGGTCTGTCTGTAAGAACCCATACATCATTTTTCGCCATTGACACAAGCTCATCTTGTATCGCTCGAATCCAGCCTTCCTGATCTGCTGCCTTTATTGCTTCTTTGTATGAAGACGGGTCTTCATTTATTTCAGCCAGAAGCAGGTAGTGAGTGAGATCTTCTGCAGACGTATCTTTATCTGCCATATCTGTATCATATTTTTTAAAGGTTAGATTTCTTATGAGGTCGTTAGCAATAGCCAAACCCGCAAAACTGACATCTCTAACTGGATTCTTACACTTTAGGTTCGTATCTGCCATGTTTGCTTCTAACGCTGTTTATTTTTTTGGCATTCCTCATTTTCTTCGTACGTCTGGAGGCTCTCTCTCCGATGTTGTCATCTCTTCCCTCTCTTTCTCAAAGATCAAAAACCACTCATCTAGTCTCCGTATACAAAACGTTCGTTGAATCTGACGTCCCTGCTCTCATAGAATTTTCCTTCGTCAGGACAAAGTAGTCGATACCCTGTGGGTGTGTAACCCACCATAAATGCTCTTTTCCCTTTGGCCTGGAATTTTGTTTATGTATTTCTCCAAACTCTCATATAGGAGACACAACCAAATCTTTTCATCTGACTTATATTTATCCTTTTGTTTGGCACAAGCTTCGCCAAAGGGATTTCCATATTATTTGAACGATGCGGAGTACGATTGTACGCAAAAACTGCCGCGTTCAGGGCCAAGTCCCACATATTGTCCGGGAGTCCCAAATCATACATGGGAGCTCTGACTTTTATTTAAATGGTTTTATTCAGACTTTTCGGCATGCCGTTTAACTCGGGGGTATCCGGACAGCTCAACTAGAGTTCTGCTCCAAGACTATCTAACACCTTTCGGGTGGATCCTTCCGTGAATTCTGTACCCTGGTCTGACCTTAAATAACACACTTTAGTATCATATCTTAACAAATTTTTACAGCTTTTGACGAAATTTTCTAAGCATTCACTCGTATCACTTTTGTTTTTTATCGGGTATGCCATGGCAAATCTCGAGAAGTCATCAACAAATACAGATATAAATCTGTACCTTTTCGGATAAGATGATGGACTTATTACTCCCATTGTGTCTGAATAGATGATCTGAAGTGGTCTGGCTGCTCTTTCTCACACGGAGGGAAAAGGCAATTTTTTAAACTTTGTTCTCAGACACACATCACACATCCTTATTGTATCACTAAAGACAGCCTCCTCCAGACTCTAAATATCCGGGTATGCATTCTGCAATTCCCTGAGATATTCTAGTTACGCATGTCCCAACCTGACATGCCACAGCATCGCCCTGTTATTGTCTTTAAATTTTTTATATTTTTCAGAGAATGGATTTCGTTTATTAACTTAGTCTTGACTGTCCCGACATCATAAAATTTTCTATCTTGTATCAGAAACACGTCGTCAAAGAGACTATCATCTAGATCTACCCTTCCGATCGAGCTCTTCGAGTTATTTGCTAAGTTCATGCTTTCCGGAGCTGAATTTTCAAGACTAGCTTGTGCTTCTGACTCCGCCGTCAGTATTTTCATTCTTTTACCACTTTCAATCTGTCTTTGACCTGGCTTTCTAACGTTATCTGACTTAATTAATTCGACTGTCCAGTGCGGTTTTTGATATATTTCTGATATCTAGACATAATCTGTTTCAGGGTCGAAGATGCTAATCTCTTTATCATCTAAATTGATGGACAGACCCATATCAGCAAATTTACGTAAAGAGAGTAAATTCCCGACCAAGTCCCAAGCACAAACTACTCCGTTCAATTCAACCTCATTGTTACTATTTTAAGGTACCATCCTTCCCACTCCCTCCGTTTTCAAATCTGCAGATGAGTCTGAATTCGCACATTTAATTTTTCCAATTTTCCTTCTGTCAAGGTTTTCAAATAATTTTTCCGACTTAGTAAAATGGTCGGTCGCTCCCAAATTAGCGATAAATTAAGTTTTATCAGTCTCATCTGATATTAAATTGTTTACCCAATCTGCAGAGTTTGAAAACAGAGTTTTGAGAGGCTCGATTAACGTCAGAGACTCACCTTTATTTGAAACCAACGCAGTTTGTTTTCCCTTAGTATTTCGGTTCTAGTCAGAAAGTTTCTATCTTTTCGAGTCTCTTTTAACTCTGACGTTGCTAGAGTCTCTTTTTTGCCCAAAAACCCGAGAATTTAAGGGGCCACGGCCACGACCACGGCCGCGGCCACGGCCAGCCCTATTCCCTCGGCTCTCTCGCCCCTGCCTTTTGAAATCCCATGAATCTGACTTAAATTGCTCACCACATCTTGGGCTGCACTTCTTGTGGGCTGGTATGTCGTTTACAAAAGTGCCACAGGTGTAGCACTTTTTGAGCCTGGTTCCAGCCTTCGGGCATTGGTCGGCTATATGATCCCAGTCGTCACAGTTAAAACACCGAAGGCGATTCTAGGGCCAAGATGCTGCGAACGCCGCCCTCGTGGATCGGCCTCTGGTTGCTTCTGCCAGGCCTTCAAATTCAACCTTTAACATGTATGACATAAGATTTTCGTACGTCATACCCTTTCCGTCTTTGCTTTGCATTTTAAGGGTGAAATCTGTCACCTGTACGCTAGGTACCACTCCAACCACAGCGGTATAAAAAGCATCTCTCTTTTCTTCTTCAGAAAAGAGACCAGACGTACTTATAACTTCATAGTTCCTTACCAATTCTTCAAACCTTTCAATAAATTTAGACACCGATTTTTTCCCTTTATTAAATTTGGTTTCGTGCAATTTTCTCCGAATCGCGGCCATAGTGATAGGTGTTTCTCCCCTTTTAAAATCTTTCAGACTTTCTAAAATTTCAATCGGGTCTTGCAATCGCAATATTCTGAAATGATATCTCTCAGCTACTCTGTTTAATAGTAGATCCCATACTTTTATCTTATCATCACGAACTAAGTCTTCACTTATTAACTCTAAGTTCTTAATCAAAGGATGAATAATATGCAGTAGTCCCTTTGACCAGAGTTCTGACTTTAATTTATCGTAAAAGACTTCAAATTTAACCTCTTTAGTTAGGCTGTAATTAAAGAAATTTAGAGATTTACGCCCAAGTCTTCTATTTGTTGAGTTTGAAATGGTTGTAGCAATAAGTTCCGCGCCACTTTTAGATATGCTATCTGCCTTTGTTTCATCAAAGAAATTTTTAAGTTTTTCTTTTATGCTAACCTAGTTTCTTTCAGGTCTTGGCGTGGAGTGCAAGGGAGGTCCGGAGTTAGCCAGTGCTTCGAGTCTCACCAGCCTTTCATTCCACCTACTCAGCTATTGATCAAAATTTTGCAAGACCGAGTAGAACTCCTCCCTTGCCTGCCCCACTTCCTGCCCTTCCTTTTCAGCATGCCTCCTTTCCTCTACCACCTTCCTCCTTTTCTCTGCCACTTTCCTCTTTTCCTCTGCCGTCTTCTTATTTTCGTCCTCTTGCCTTTTCAACATACGGTCGAATCCGGCCATCAGGTTTTCCAGCCGTTGCGTTGGATTGTTCTCTGCAATTTTTGAGAATTTATTTTCATCTGACTTTGACTGCCGTTCAAGTACTGTTTTTTGACCATTTATACTTATTTGGCACGGTTTCTATTTTCTTTATACTTATTCGCGGAGTTTTACCTGTGCTTAGTTTAAAAACAGTTTCTGCCCGTTTTTCCGATGTATTCTCAATGCCTGCCTTTCTGTCTAACTTAAATTTCTTATCACGTTTTCTGCTATTACCGATGGCACTTAGAGCATAAGTATCAGACGTTTAATAAACTGACTTAATCTCGTCAACTGTCTTATTCACATCGACTGACTTTACAAATAACCCGGGTTCATTTTAAACAGAATTTCCATTTTCGAAATCTTCCTTAAAAAGATCTCCTGGTAGTGTTAGTTTTCCGCCCTTAAGGTCGAGAAAATTCAGCAAGTACAAGATGCCGTTTTTAATTAGGAATTCTAAAATATAACAATTATCATGAGTCTTTAGAGAGTTAACCTAGACCAACCGAACACAAGTTGTTTCTTGTCACTCGGCCCGGTGTACACAAACGTGCTTGAACACAAAGCACTATTGTGTGCTAGGCACCTACACAGTCCTGCGTAGCCAAACACAAGCCTTACGTGACTGTGCAGGTCACAGCGTAAAATTAAAGATAATGTATAACGCACCTTTGACGTTTATAATATCACTCCCGATACGGGCCCTGATGCAGCTTTCGTCCGCCGATAACACTACTTCCAAGTCTTGTACATTTGGCCCTACGCGCAGACAAATGCCGTGACAAGCTCTTGACAGAGCATCGAAAGTCCGCTCATCTAAAAAAAATTTGCTGCCTTTTATACGAAAAATATTTAACGGACTATCTCTCATTTTCATTTGAATGGGGTATCTGCCTTTGTTGTATCGATCCCAGAGTGGTTATGTATCACCCTTACTTCCTTTGCTTACACCAAAAACAAAACACCAACCAAGCACGCACACGGTTACTACGCTGGAAACCGAGAGAGAGAATTATTATTGGTTAGAAATCACGCATCATTGTAAAATGCGTGCCAGGGTATGTGGTCTCCTGTTAGTAAGACAGAGACCAAACACTTTCTCTCTGCTCGTTACCTCCCCCTTTCTTTTTTCCGCACATTCAAAAACAACCGAGCACGCGCCCGTGGCACTTTTGTCGTCGCGTGCAAGTAGACAGTCTTATTTTTCCGAGTTCTTCTAGGAACTTACTGAGCTTTCCTTGTTTTTGACTGTCTCTCGCCGTAGCACTGTCTCCGAGATTCGATACAAAACACTTAATGATATTGCTATCTCTTACCGACATTTTTCACCTCAAGCCAAGCTGTGCTTGTCGCCTCGGGAGATCGTGGTGGTAACATCATCGCCGCGGCCTCATCCTCAGTCCTGGTCACCGTGAGCTCCTCCTCAACTAAAGACGCGATCTCCTCGCTCTCCACCTCCACCAGAGCTGGTTTCCTGTTCACCATTTTCTACCCGGAAATACGAAAAAGTAAAACGCACAAAAAAAAAAGACAAGAGCCGTGAAGCGTGCTGGGGCCCGTAACCTGAAGGGTTTGGGGTTAGGAAATGAGAAGACGACTTTATCAATTTATTTTATGAAATTATTTATTTAACTGACTTGACAAAAACTAACTGATGACTGACTATAACTGACTTTCTATATGAACAGACTTATAGAATACAAAGGAGAGCTAAATGTTTTACGTGTGCACTTGATTACGGTCAAATCAAAACAGAACGCACACCTGACTGGCACTGTACGTGCCTCTTCTTTAACACAAACACACACACGCTCTTGGAGACGCGCATGCCTGCAGCCTATCGATATAGTCATGCACTTCAACACAAATAAAATAATTTTTCTGTTTTATCCCATGACTTATAAAATATACAAAACTAAAAATAATGTCGTAATATTGGATTAGTATTCTGAAAATGTTATTATGAAAGAAATGTTTTCTTAGTTTCTTGTCACATTAACTCAGAGAATTTTAACGAATTTTTCTATTTTGACAACATTTATATTTCTTATGGCTTTTTTCCAGACCATTCCAAACAATCCTATCATTTGTAACTTACTTCACCACAGCATAAAAGTTCTGTAAAGGATTTATTATTAATTTTTGCACTGACACGATTACAATTTCTATAAGGATAATTTATTATTATTTTTCTAGTTTTTCAGATTCTTTTTTTTTTTTATCAATTAAATGTTTAATTTATTAAATTTTTTTTTGTACTTGGATTGTGGAATGTCGTTATAGTATATACAGCAGAATAAAAATCATCAGAAAAAAATATCTTATGTTGTGAATGACTAGAACAATAACCAAAAAATAAGACGTTACTGAAAACGTCTAATGTTATATTAATGTACATATGAAAGATTTTTAAAAAACATTGAATTTTGATTGCCATGGCAAAAATTGTACTTTAGAACATGTAGTTCGAATAATGATTACTTAATATTATATTTTCAAAGTAATTATTTCCAAAAATGTAGTTTTTGTAATACTGCCACTCACTGACAATGTGTTTTACTATTATTTATCTTGCTTTCATCTAATGATACTCATAATCAATTAAAAATATTAGAAAAATTACTAATAATTTATTTCTGTCACTCACAATTACTTATTTATCGAAATGATTTTTAAATTTCTTAATTTTATTGTCATAGTTGTTTGAAGAATCATTGTTTTTTTTTTTTTGATTCGTTGGTTGGCTTGTTTTTCTATTTTAACTACATCAATATTATAATTTTTATACTCTGTGAAATATGTCATGATGATTTAAATAAAGGTTTTTGTTAAAACTAAGGTCAGTTTTACAATATTTAAAAAATTTTTAAATGCAAAAATGTTTTTTCTTTGTCATTCAAAATACTTTTACGTTAATTTCGTTCATTTTAACAGAATTTTTTATTCTAATATTTTAATTTTTTTTTACCTCCAAAGGAATTGTAAAAAATTAGGTATTAAACTAATAAACTAATTTTTCAAAATCAGGGAGTTGGTGCGTGGAGCGCGCAGAAGGCGAATCCCCACTAGTATATTTATATTTGAAAAAAGGTCTTAAAAGAGGAGAATTTTTTTGTAACTTGTGATTTTTCGAAAAATTATGCGTTTGTTACACATAATTTAACCCAATCTTTTCGTTGGAAAATAACCAAGCTTTTATTTCGGCAGTTGTCATCAATTATCAAGGAAAAAACGAGCTCAAACACAGAAGTATTGCTGTTATTTTTAATAACCTAAATCATGATACAATTGCTGTATATAAGTATCAAAAAGTTATAATTAATTATATGAATTCCAAGTTTGTAGTAAAGAAAATTTTTCAAAGAACTGATGGGGCCCGTCCACTTTTCAAAAATAAGAGCAATTTTAGAGACATACTTTTCCACACAAAAAATTTTTAATTGATTGTGAATGGCATTTTTTTGTTACTGCTTATGATAAGGGAGCGTGTGATGGTATTGGAGCAAACTTGGAGAGAGGTACAAGACGTGCAAGTCTTCAAGTTTTCTCTAATAACTGAATTTTAACAGCTGAAAACTTTCACGACTGGGCAAAGAATTGTTGAAAGGAAATAAAAGCTTATTATTTGAGTAATGAGTAGTGTGAAAAATGTTAAATTAAACATAAATCTCGATTTGATGAAGCAAAATTAATATCAGGTACTTTGTAATTGTATGCTGTCATTCCAATCGATGATAAGACATTGAATTAAAAAAAAACGTCCATGAGCTCTGAGTATCAACTTGTTCCAAAACAAAATAATAAAACCAAAAAGCCTACATCTTGAACTTTATCTAAAATCAGAAAATAATAAAAAATATTTGTTTTAAAAGTTTTTTTAAATTAATAATATTCATAGTTAACTTCAGGGGGGAGCGGAGCCACGCTAGGCCTTGGCGCGTGTTCAGACGGCCGAACGTCCATTGTTTGATTTTGTTTCACTCGAACTTTTCAATGTTCCTCATATTCTTCAAGATTTTGTGAGTTGACATTTAAGCGTGACAGGAGTGAGTTGATAGGTTACTGAGGGCTTCAGTGCTTGTTCCGCTGTAGTCAGTTAACGAGGGCTTACATGTAATATGTACGTACATAGTCCGTGTAAAGTCCCTTGGCTTGGGCTTTTCATATAGTTTAAATTTTATATAACAGCTTGTTTTGATTATTTAGTAGATTGTATTTCTTAACGTTGTTTTACTTCATATTTTCTTTGTTGTTCACTATGAATTATATTTGTTGTTAAAGCCCAAGTAAAGGCGTATAAGCTCGCTTTTTCGCTTTGAGTAACTTTGCGCTTGAGCAAACGCCTCGTTATCCGCGTGCGTAAAAGTGGAGATGAGTAGCTGTGAGTAGGCAGATACACAAAAACACGATTGTATTTATCTGTTTCTGTACTACGTTAACTTTACAGAAGTGGGGAGGTACAGTTGTTGCGCATAAAGTTTCGATTAAATTTTATTTATGAAATAATTTCTATTTACTCTTCTATGAGATATTTTGTTATTTTTTATGACAAGCTGTTCAGCTTAAAAGAGCTTTTAATTACGTTTAACTAACGGTTAAGCGTAGAGTCAGCTTTAGTTGTAGCTCCCTAAGCCTTTTCTCTTCTCAGCGTTAGTCTCACTTAGCTACACTTCCGATTGTTTTTTGTAATGTATGTATTTTTGCGTAGCCGTTATATCAAAAGATAAGTGACAACGGGTGGCAGACCGAAGAGATCATATTAAAAATTTTAAACTCTGCTCGGACCGCTCGAGAATCGAAAAAGCCACCAGACTGGCACGCTGTTTATCCTGAGAGTACATTCTCCAGAATTTTACAAGGCAAATTAATCAAGTCAAAGATAGGAATAGACGATGTGCCTTTTGCTTTTCGTTCATTAAAACTACATTAGATAAAGAGCTAAAAATACCTCAGGAAAGCGAGGAGGAAAGTTGTGAAGAATTCCATCCGTTACATTTTTTAGATGCAAAAGCAGAAAAATTCAAACCATACCTACCCAATAGGAGAGGATCACACGAGGAGTCTGGAAGTAAACATGACGAGCAAGCGGCCGCCGACCTGATTGACGACTACTTGTAGGAACAGAGTATTGCACGCTGCTATACGCCCACATACCACCCCCAGGCATACCCATTGGAATGACTTCACAGGGTCTTCAGAACAATGATTGAGTTTTTCATCGAAAAAGAACTGCACTTGAGACAAAAAGCTTGCAGAGCTCGTGTTTGCCTACAGTATAAGCAAACACCAATCCTCCGGTTTGAGCCCTGTTATGCTTAACTACAGCCGTGAGCCAGTCGCTACCTCCCACTCTTATATAAGGAAGCCTATGAGGCTGTGAGATGAGCTCAAGAGCAACAAGCTGAGTACTATAATGTGCATTGGTGTGATGTACAGTTTCAAGCAGGTGATAAAGTCTGGAAGAAAAATCGAGTTCTGTCCTCGGCTATTTAGAACTTTGCGGCTAAACTGGAACCAAAATTCGTCAGACAATACACTATCTTTAAAAATACGGGCTCCAGTTCGTACAAGTTAATTAATGCTAAGTGTGTGAGAAAAGGCCCTGTCCATGTGCAACTGCTGAAAGCCGACTTGTTGGACAAAAATACCTCAAAAAGCAAAAAAGACGACAAAGCTGCAGAGCCACCCCTACCACTGTTGGAGAGTGAAAAATTGGCAAAGCACAACCCGCTGGAAACGAGCGTAACTGCGGAAAGTATTTGCGATGACTAGTCTGTGAATAGAGGTCAGGGCCGTCTGTGAAAGAGGCCTCCCACAATTCAGAGGGCCAATATCTCATCGTCATTAAGCCTCAAACAAACCGTTTAATCTCGAGAAACAACAGACCAACCGATGTAGGTCAACGCATTAGGAAAGCGCAAGCGTTGGCATCCGAAGAAAGCCACTGCGTTAGCTTGTTGGTTCCGCGTTTTAATCTTTTTTTATAAATGATTTTAACCATTTTTTTATCGTTCATGCTATACTTCATACATTTTATTAACTTCTAACTTTACTTCTCTTCATCTTTCATTTTATCCATTTCTCATTAATATTTTTGAGTGATGGACCAAGCTCCTGAGAATGAGATAAAAGAATGGCTGAGGGGCTTGCTCTTGGACAAACAAGAGACACCCGCAGAGATGATGGCGTCCTTCAGCCACATCTTCAATGAGCCAGTGGCAATAGACTGGCTAACGGAAGCAGATGACCTAACGGTCTGCCTTACCCACATGGGCTATTCTGGCCGGATTACTCGTCATTTGACTTAGAGGAGGCCGATCGATCGCACACACACGCAAGGACTTAAGAGGTGGAATCCCTTGCCTACCTGAATAAACTGGGCATCTCGTGGGCCAACTCTCCCGTTACAGACCAGTCGGGCAAGTATTATGATGTCACGTGGGAGAAGGGCAGCACCAAGAACGCCATTACCGTGGCGAAACTTGACAATGCAGCAAGCGAACGTCAAGCCGCTGAGCCTATGGAACTCGCCCCTGCAGAAGAAAGATCTCCTATCCTCGAAGATGTGGCCAAAAAATATGCACCAGCCACCGAGTCCCTAGAAGCCATCTAGGCAGAGATCTCAGTCCCAACCTCCGAGGTCGCCGAGACTATACCAGCTGAGAGCGAAGCGCTGGCCATCAAGGCCATGGAAGCCTATCTAGCAAAGATCGACGTGCTGGCCACTAAGACAGTGGACTCCTCGGCCGAAGACGTTGCGTCAGCAACTGAGGCCCTAGAGACCAGCCCGGTGAAGGCGGGTACGGTAACCATTGAGTCCATGGAGGTCGTCACTGTAGAAGATGACACACCTGCTTTCGAAGTCACTGAGGCCATCACGGCTGGAAACACTGCCTACACTGAAAAATCAGGCAACGCTACGAGCGAGGCTCGAGCCACAGAGGCCACCCTTACCGAGAACAACACACCTGGCTCGGAGTAAACCTCAGTAGCTCAAGATCTGGACACTCTGAACTCTACACTTCGTGGTTTGGTGCAAAAAAAAGCCTGGCCAAGATAGACCATCTCAAGAAGAGTGTCACTTGCTCTCTCAAAGAAACCAGGGAAAAGGTTATGAAGTATATAGGCCTGTTGTATCGACATCTTCTGGAGCATGGTGCGCATAAGGACTCAAACGCTCATGAGATCTCAGCTCGACACATCAGGGTGACCTTACGGGCTTCGAAGAGGCACTAGCCTACTTTAAAACACGCTAGCGCAAACTGGAAGAAAAGTTGCGAGAAAGCCGTTGCCTACACGTGAAAAATCCCGACGCCACTGCCCACTCTTCCCCATCTCGATACCCAAGCATCGCTGTCGGCAATCCAACGGCTCTGTGGCCAGAGTACACCAGCACAGGATAAATTGATATCTGCCATAGCTGTGGGTTCTTCCTAGTAAAGTGCATTGACCGCTTTCCACGCAGAAAGGACCACTACATGTAGAAGCGTTACCTAAATAGTACTTGGCATCAACGATCTCCAGAATATAACTTAGCAATCAAGAAGTCTTTCTGACCACATGCACCTTACTTTTTTTTTCTTTTTTTTAAGTCTATTTTTTTCCATTTTTATCATTTAATCTTTTGTTTTGACATCACATGCCATAATTGTATCCTTTTTTTATGTATATGTAATCGTTACATTTCAACAATTCTCTCCTTCCGTGGGCTCCCACTGCAGGAGATGATGCGGTTGGAAGAAGCTTTGTGAGAAAGCCAAACCGTCTTGAGCGAGGGGGGGAAAGAGAAAAGGCAATACGGCCCAAGCAGAAGTTAGAGGAAATTTTTTTTTTAATTTAATTTGATCTTATCATTCTTTACAAAGTAATTGTTCTGCTCTTCCAACTCTCACCCTGTACTTCCTCTTTTTACTGTTTAGCGAACGATCTCATGGAAAAGATATGCAGAGATACTAACCTTCTGAAGTGGAAGTGTAACGGTTGATTAATACCTAAACGTCGTTTACGCTCACCTAGACTGTCCGAGGAAGAAAGGCTGGAAAGAGAGGGGGGTGTTATAGTGTGTACGAGAGGAAAAGACAAAGGAAAAACAAGCATGTTGCGATGCGTATAAGTGCGGAACACTCTAAACTATAAGGCCAGAATAGATTAAGTGTAGGTATGGTACACACTTGCGTCTCTTGCCCGCAAAGCACACCAAGTCATTAAACAGCCTCGCCATCGCCTTGTAAGCGCTTGCCACCTTACGTCTGCAAACAAGCGACTTGCCAGCGAGATACAAAGCTAAGAATTCATGATGAGAGACCATCAGCTCAGCCAACAAGTTAAAAAATGAGGCCACGAAAAGCTAGGTAAGCGCAGTGCGTGCGTTAACATCGTGATAGCTGCGTAATCTCTCTCTGTGTTCGCGGTCGTATTATCACGTGCCATCGGCTCCAAGAGGAAAGCCTTTAACGGCCGTACGTGCCTTGCTGTTGATGCAGTCAAGAAAAACACACACTCATACTTACAAATACCTTTGTACCAGTGCAATTAATATAGTTTCCGTTCTTAGTATCACTAAATATTTGTGTCTTACTTTCCGTAAGCCTTTTTCTGCATGAAACCCTTCCAGCTACTCTTTACTAACAGACTTTATTCAGAGATCGTGACGTCCAAAAGAGAGTTTGTTCACGAGGGAAGGGGTTTTATGCTGCTCCCAATCCAGTTCAGTCGTGTAGAGGTGGAAGTGGTTTACGGCGGAAAATAAATGTAACGCAAATGTGCAATAAAAATATATACAATATATTTACAGTGCTTAAATTATGAAAATGTGCTCAAGTAAAGGCAAGCGGATAGAAGCTTTCTCTGCCGCCGTGGCGCGCTAACTAACTTACTATGCTCGCAGAGCAATATTTAAAGAGACAAAAGTTAAAGTAGAAACTTCTAGTACATTGATAAAGAAATGTACAAGAGTAAAGGTAAAACGGTCTCTTGGGCATTGCAAATGTACGTGATGATAAAGGCGTATGATCGAAAAATTACTTTAACTTTAATATAAGGATAACGAACGTGACGCAATTTAAATTTAGAAAAGGTTTGTCGGCAAATATTCAGGTACAAAACTGAACATACCACCCACCATACTACGGTTCGGGGTAAACGGAGTATTAACAATTAGCACTGCACTTATGTAAAACAAACTTAGAGTCTGTATTTTAAAAATGTCAATAATGTAATGGATCGAAAAGCGTCCAGCCGAATATGGTGCGCTGGGCCATGGGTGTCCCAGGTAGTCCGATGCGTAAGCCCTCTTGAAGAACTCGTGGAAGCACATGAGCTCCTAGCAGCAACTTGATTTTCGTCAGATCGGCTCGAAAGTCGTCTGCAAGCTCCAAACCCTGTAGATACTTCCAGTCGCCTGGAAGCTTGAAGTTTCCTGACCTGTAGCTGGATATGAGCGAGAGCACTAGAGCTTCGCACGTGAGCTTCCCCTCGTTAACCATAGAGGCGAGTGTAAGGTAAGTTTTTCCATGAACTCGCGGAGTCTTGATGCCACCGATGCCAATGACCTCCATGCTGGCCTCTTCATATTCCTGGCGAAGTTTACTTAGCAGGCTCTTTGCAACAAAGGATCGCTGAGAGCAGTTGTCGAGCATGGCACGAGCGATGAGTGTGCGTTCGTCCGGGCCTTGAATTTGGACGAGCGCAGTAGGCAACAGCGTAGTGTTTGAAGAGTCTGGCGATGCCATCCAATGACAGGATACGTGACTCCCTTTTGTAAGTGTAGCAGGCCATGCAGAAGATGCAAGATGCACTGTAGTGGCAGGATTCTCGTGCAGCAGCGTATGGTGATGCCCGTTGCAAGTTAGGCATCGTTTGCTTGATTTGCAGCTTGCGAGTTTGTGAGCACCAAGGCAATTATGGCACATGTTCTTGGCCTCAACAAACTGTTCGCATTCGTGTGGCGATTTTGCTTTGAAATCGGCACAGCGTAGTATGAAATGGTCACCTTAGCAAAAGCGGCACTTCTCCGTAAAGGCGGAATATGCGTGCAAAGTAGAAGACGCCGTCTTGTCCTTTTTCCGTGTTTCCTTCTCTGTAGAAGACGCGACGATTTTGAGCATCGAGATGCGTTGTTCAATGAAACGCACGAGCGTTTCAAGTGCAGGAGGCTCGTGGGTACTGCTGAGCGATGACTCCCATTCTCGGAAAGTTCGAGCGTCGAGTTTCCGAGCTGTAACAGCGACCATCAAGTCATCCCACTGGTCCGTTGGACGATTAAGCTGTTTAAGTGCAGCCAAGGCATTAACAGTGCCACTGAGCAATGCCTTGAATTCGAGCGACGATTCGTTGCTTACAGCCGGCGCGGCTAGCAAATCACGAGTTAGCGCGGCAACCAAGCGCCGCTTGTTTGCATAATGATCCTCCAACTTTTTCCATGCAGCCTCGAAGTTGGCGTCGATTACCTGGATCGTCCTCAACAATTTAGCCGCCTCGCCTTGTACATGCGTCTTGAGGTGCTGAAGCTTCTCGACGTTGGAAAGTCGAGAATCGTTGACTATGATGGCAGAGAACAGATCCTTAAACTCAAGCCAGTCATTGAAATGTCCTGAAAATGTGGGCACAGCAATGGACGGCAGGTTGCGAGAGTTAGCTGGTGGAACAGGAGCTGGGTCTGATGCGGGCGATGCAGGAAGTTTTCCGAGCTGTTCAGCCAAATTAGCTGCCGAATCGAGGTAAGCTTCTTTGGCGATTTCGTAGCTGTTTTCATTGAAATAGCCGATGTCCTTAGTATCGTCTGGAGCAATGTTGAGAATCCTGAGATGAGTGTCCTTGAAGTCATCCCAGTTTATTCGTAGTTGCTGTATACGGCTCTTGATGATTGCACGAGTGAACTTATCCTTGCCGCGCTTCTTGAGGTTTTCGTAAGCATTGCTAATGCTTTTGTACAACTCCTGTTGACGCTTAAATACAATTTTGAGTTCCTTGAAGTCAACCATGAAGCAGTCGATGTCGCGATGAAGCCCTTGATAATAGGGCTGAGTTTTGGCAGCCTACGACTGCCCACTTTGGCAAATTTAAGCACGGAGAGCATGCACACACTCTGGTTCCTTGAATGACTCACTACTACAGCTTCGCGAGAGCGCGTTCACCTACACGGCATCAAATGGTCAAGGCAAAATTCAAGGCTTCACTGAGCACTAGCACATATCCACTCCTGCACTGACCGTCGGTCCCTGGAACCACGCTCTGCTACCAAAAATGTTCACGAGGGAAGGGGTTTTATGCTGCTCCCAATCCAGTTCAGTCATGTAGAGGTGGAAGTGGTTTACGGCGGAAAATAAATGTAACGCAAATGTGCAATAAAAATATATACAATATATTTATACTGCTTAAATTATGAAAATGTGCTCAAGTGAAGGCAAGCGGATAGAAGCTTATTCTGCCGCCGCGGCGTGCTAACTAACTTACTATGTTCGCAGAGCAATATTTATGGAGACAAAAGTTAAAGTAGAAAATTTTAGTACATTGACAAATAAAGGTACAAGAGTAAAGATAAAACGGTCTTTTGGGCATTGCGAATGTACGCGATGATAAAGGCATATGATCGGAAAATTACTTCAACTTTAATATAAGGATAACGAGCGTGACGCAATTTAAATTTAGAAAAGGTTTGTCGGCAAATATTCAGGTACAAAACTAAACAGAGTTTTAAGCCGAGTATTAGCCTAACCCTGCTGCCTATGCGGGCTCGCGCGTAAACATCGACAGGCGAGCATTCTAAGTTAAGTCAGAGCTGAGCTGATCCCTCAGCAAGCAGACAAGAGCAAGTGAAAGCAGACTCGTTGTCTATGTTGTAACGTGATTATGTCTCCGTTAATAAACGGGAAGCACGGTCCTGGTCAGACTACTCCTCGCATTAATTAGTAGTTTTCAGAGCGCTTAGTAAGTATAAGCACCTCGTTACAATATATGTACGAGCGCGTGGTGGCTTAGTCGGCTAGGTCGTGAATGGGCACGTGGGAAACAGTGGTTCGATTTCTGGCCAGTGCACTTTTGGGGTAAGTACCTCTGTAATTTTTCTCATGTCATAACGCAATGCTCCTCAAGGAGGGTTTGAGGCAACCTTTTCGCAGCAAAATTGCCTAATTTCCCCCTACTCCTCTCCTAGTAATAAGAGATCTCCCATCCCTCGTCCCTTCCTTCTCCCAAGTGCTAAGCATCTATAGTAGTGCCCTTATAAAAGGAGCTGGACGTAGAGCATTATAATATATATATATATATATATATATATATATATATATATATATATGCCTATGTTACATGCTTATTTGTGTGAAGCATTCCTCATATCCCCCCGCAGCCCCCCCACACTATTTTGCCTGTCGCTCCACAGACCTCTCACAGCCCCTTCACAGGCCCACCACACCATTTTTCTTACATCATGTAATGTGTACTTGTTAAATGATGTAATATTCATAAGTGACTTTTAATTTATTATCATAAATATTGCCAATTTATCAATAAAAATCAACAAGTAAAGTCAATAAATTACGGAAAAATCTCTTTCCATACAATATTTTCTATTTCTGTTTTTTTTGTCTCTCTATTTAACTAAATAAATTATTCTTATTTTTGCATCTTGATAAAGCCACGTATAATTGACCATGAGAAAATAATATTTTTTATAAATACAAACCTACATTATTGAAACTTTTACCTTGGGATTTGTTTATTGTCATAGCAAATGTGACAACGATTAGAAATTGTTTACAATACAAAATAAACGGTAATGTTAAGGAGTCTCCTGTCTCTTAAGTTATTCTTAACATAAAGACACTATTCTCATTTTTCTCTCCAGTTATTATTTCTCTTTCTATATTATACTGTAATAATTTTGTGATTTGTAAGCCTGTTTCATTACAGAGTCCTTCTGAAATACTTAAATTTTTCAGTAACATCACTATTGTATCAATTTTTAGATTTTCATGAGGTGGTAATCATTCACGGATATCGTTTAACATTTCCACCGGAAAATTTAAATAAATATCATCGTCTGATTTATCAACCCCTTTATAAGTTGCGTTTTTTATACAATAGTAAGTTTTAATTCCTCCAGTTAGTTTTTTAAGAATTTTATTATTTAAAAAAGAGATGTTCTCGTTATGCAATGTAAGTATAACACTACTCATCGAACAATTGCAGATATTAGAAAATATTCGAAAGTATACATCATTTGAGATGCAATTTTAGGAATGTTAAAAAACTTTGTTTTTCCTTCCCCAATTTTTAATAATAATTTTGAAAATCCTATATTAATGGAACAAATATTAATTTTTAATTTTTAAATTTGAAATAAGTTCCATACAATTAAAAATTTAATAGTTTCTTCAAATATAATCTTTCTATTACTGTTTTTTATTACAAGGAGAATCTGACAAAAATCACCTCCTAAAATAATTAATTTATTTCCAAAATATTTTTCAGTATTAGGTTAATCTCTTGACGTTGTGTCTACAATTTTCAATGCTTTTTTCAAAATCATTAAAGCCTTATCTCTAATAATTAAATAAACTTCCTTTTTTTTTTTCATCCGACTCGAATTCTAAAAATGCACTCTTTATATTATTAAGATCTAATGGAAGTCTTAAAGTTCTATAACTGGTCATCCCCTTTGGAAGCACAATTGATGCTATGCCAGTCCATGCCATTGATATAATTTTTTTATTTTGAGACATAAAAAAATAAATTAACATGTTGTAGAAATAAGTTCTTCCTGACCCTCCAGGACCATCTATTGAAAAAATCATTTTTTTATTTGCAAATAATATGAAATATATTTTTCTAGTCAAAATGAAAACTTTTAGACATCGGGCTCAACATTTCTTTACTGAAACTTATTTCATCATCTATATCTTTTATTTTACTCTTTATTTTTTTTTTGGTCTAGGTAAATTAAAGCATTCACATAATTCATCTTTTGATTCTAAAATTTTGTTAATATTTAAAAGAGCTAAATCATCTTTGTTATCAGGCAAACCCTTCGTAAAAAATTCTTTGTATTCATTCCATATTTTATCACCTTAAAAGTTTTCTGAAATTAAAAAACCAACCAAAAAATTACCTTTATTGTTATGAAAATATAACAGCAATTGCTTCTTTAAAAATATTATCGATTTTTTTATCTTTGTCTATCAAAACCATTGCAATTGCAGTATCTTTAAAAGTTTTATAAGTTATTCCTTTATTAATTCTAATGTCTTCGAACGATGTCAAACCAGTTACTTTATTTAATACAAGTTTTTAAAAAATCTTTCATGATCTTTTGAAGATACAATGTTTAATCGACCAATTGCAATATTTTTTATTACATTTTTCCTTTAAGTTTAATTTTAAGTTTAAGATAACTATTTAAGTTTCCATATGGTTGAATATCGTTGTTCGAAAAATTAACTACAACGTAAACAAAAAATAAATCTGAGAAGCTTTTAACTTCAATACTTGTACCATAAGTCTCATTGTTCGACATTATGTTAATATATTTATCACTACTCTTTACACTTTAATAATAATCGTTTCCTACTACGAATTTATAATAATTTTGCCATGTGCTTACAACATTCGTAATTACTAAAGAACAAGCTGCCATGTGGAAATCTTCGTCACTATATAGAAAATAAGAAAAAGTTCTGAATTAACAATTTCCGTCCCCTTTTACGCTAACTTTTGTATTGTTTATTTTAAAGAATTTAAAAAATATTTAGTTTAATTTTAAGTAAAATCCTAATAGTACAAAGAACAAACGATTTTTTCAATTTACAGTGTGAAAAACTGTAAATGAATTATTTTCATATTTGTCATTAAATTTAAAAATTAAAAATTTTTCCTAACCACTTATATTAATCGATAAAATCTAGAATGCATAAAAGTAACAAAAATAATATAAGGTTTATGTTTTAAAAAATTTATATAATTTATGTGTGATTAAAGTAATTGAAACTTTTCGTTGTTTAGAATGTAATAAATAAAAGAATAATGTATACCTTTTTTTCTAAACATAACGGAGAGTTCCAAAACAAAACTCTCAACGTACCACAATAGTACCATCTGGATTGTGTGAAAATTTACTGATTAATATATATATATATATATATATATATATATATATATATATATATATATATATATATATATATATATAATGCTTAACGATGTGGATCGAAAATTTTTCTTTGTCACGAAATTCTGGGCACCAATCTCTCCCCACTAACAGATAAAATTTAAAGACTTTCCTTTTCAGTTAGAACTGTAGGGGGTGGGCGCGGGGAGCACACAGGGTAGGCGAAGCGCCACTAGTGTATGTGTGTGTGTGTGTGTGTGTGTGTGTGTGCATGCACATGTATGTGTAAGCTTGTGTGAGTTATTAAGCTTGGCTTGTCATCAGCTTACTTGAATGTGGGAATCAGTACCCAATAAGACTCAGAGTCGCGAGCTCCGTTATTGTGAGACATTGTACAGAGGTTGCTATCGGCAGTTGTATTGATTCAGGTTATTTAAAATTTTTTAAATATTGTAACGTGTATTATAATCTTTCGCTTATTTGCACATAATGTAAAGATTAAAATTGTTTTACTGCATCTCACAGGTGTTCAATAATTAACCCTTATCTCCTCCCAACTCCATCGTCTTCGATCGGGTCCTACAAATCGATGCTATGGAGATTAAAGCAAAATTTAACTTTGTCTCAAAGGCTGGCGTAGATTTTAAAAGCACAGTGGTCCAAGTTAAGCGTATTGAGCTGCAGGGTCAAAAAAAAATGTTTTTATTTTCAGCAGACAAGCAGACCAGTGCACATCATAAACAACTGTTTGAGAGTTCAATTGTTGAAAATATCATCAAGAGTTTAAAAGTTCGTAATAAATTTCGAAGTATAGTATTAACTTTATCTGACAAACTTAAGCACATTTACTTTGACACAGAAGGTAATAATGTGTTTTTTGACGAATATTTGAAGTAGATAATTGCTGTTGAAGAGTCAATAATAAGCAGAGTTAACAACAACGTTAGATAGAAAAATAAATACCTTAATTAAAAAGATAGTAATTCAAAATTCTAACAGTGAGAATTTAAATAAAAGTATCTGGATGGATTTGTTTGTGCAGGAATCTGACAGAGTGGGAATTACAGAGAACTGGAGGGACTTTTAGAAAATGTAGTTCCAGCAATTTGTTTGTATGATTCTGGTTCCAATGTTTCTTTGGTTACCGACGAATTCATAATTAATAAAAATAATATGAATCAAATAACAAGTGGAAAAGATACTTTTAATAAGTAAGCAGGTTTAACAAAAACAGTAGGTTCGATAATGCTGAAAATGAAAATTTGTAACATAGAAGAGAACTAAAAAAAAAGAAAAAAACTGGAACTCTTTTTGTTGTCAAAGATGGTGTGATTGATTAGGAATTTCTAATAGGATAAAACTTGATAGAGAAGTTCAGGCTATGTCCAGATGAAAATATAATTACATCACAAAAGCAAGAGCTGAAAGATGTAAATAAACAAATCCACACGAGTAAAATAAGTGCAAATAAAATTAAAGATATCATAAGAATAAATGAGATCAATTTTTTGAAGTCAAAATTTGATATAGAAACAGTTAAGGATTATGTAGCAACAATAAAAACTGACAGAAAACAAATATGTTCCTACAAAACCCTACAGATGCTCATACCAAGAAAGATTAGAAATTAAAGAACAAGTGAATAATTTATTACAAGCATGATTATTAGTGGAGTCGAGCAGTCTTGATGTAGCTCCTGTATCCATTGTATTCAAGACAGAAGAAGAAAAAATGTTGCACTTATGTATTGACTTCAAAGAATTAAACAAAATACTTGTACCAGAAAGTCCACCTTTCGCAAGGACAGATGATCTTACTAAACGTTCTAGAAATTGTCATTTTTTAACAAAACTACATGTGAATTTAGCTTTTTGGTCGATTCTGGTGAGAGCAGAAGACAGACAAAAGTTGGCATTTATCACTCACTATAGACATTAGCAATGGAATTATTGACCTTTTTGGTTGAAGACAGCACCTGCCATTTTTTAATGAGTTTTAGCTAGAGTGTTGAGAAAAAACAATTTAGACTCTTTGACAGTGAATTATATTGATAATATATTGGTGTTTAACAAAGGTTATGAAAAACGTGTAAATCATGTACAGCAAGTATTTAAAGCATCATCCGAGAAAAATTTTAAGTTAAATTTTAAAAAATTTCAGTTTGCTCACGAAAACATAAAATATTTAGGACATGTATTGGGAATTGTCAGCATTAAACTAATGAATCATAATTTAGAGGCGATAAAAAAGTTTTGTATACCTAAAACCAAAAAATAGGTTAGACAGTTTTTAGGAAAAATAAATTTTTATCTAGAACTCATTCCAAATCATACTATTTTGCTGGATCCTCTAAGAAATTTGTTAAAAAAAGATGTTCTATTTGATTGCACTATGAGATGTAAAAATAGATTCAAATCAGAAAAAATTACTCGTGCTCGGTTTCTACTTTAGCAATTATCGATCCAGAGGAACTAGTATGTATTTACATACATGCTAGTATTAAGGGATTGGGAACTATATTGAAACAATTTCAGGAAAATGGTTCCATGAAATCAGTTTTTTTCTTCTTTAAAAAGCTGTCAGATGCTCAGAAAAAAAAGCTATTTTTATACAGTGCTTGGCTATAAAAGAAGCAATATTGTATTGGTATAACACTTGATAAGATAAAAATTTACTGTATTTTTAGAACATAGACCCTTAAATAATTTCAATGTCAAAAAAAGTAATAATTTAGAATTACTGCAAATTTTAAATTAAATTTCGCTACTTGATTTTGAAATAATTTACAATTCAGGAAAAGATAATATTAAAGCTGATTGTCTGTCCAGAAACCGATTCTTAGATGTGCCTGAGAATTCAGATCATAGTTTGGTCATTAAAGCTTCAAATTATTTGTAACTGCATGATATTAAGAATTATGAAAAATTGTTAAAAATTGATGATCAATGTACGATTGAAAATGACGTAATATACAAGACTCTAAGCAATAAAAAAAAAAATGGATTACTGGAGATTTCAGGAATCTTCTGACTGAAAATATACATATCAATCAAGGTCACATTGGCACCAAACAGCTAATTTTAACAGTGGGTGAAAAATTTTATTTCAAAAATATGTATAAATCCATAAAGATCATCTTTAGAGTTTGTGGAACTTGCTTTATAAATAAGTTAAGAATTGGTTATTTTAAGGCACCTTAATCTCAGTTAGGACCAGCAAATGAACCTTTTGAGATAGTATCCTTAGATACAATAGGAGGATTTAAAGAAAACACTGTTACAAAAAAATATTTGCACCTGGCTGTAGATTGATTCACAAGATGTGCGTATATAATCACATCAAAGACTCAAGTGGCGAAGGATTTTATTAACTTAATAAAAAGAATAAAAAAAGATGGAAATGTTAAGTTTGTTGTATTAAATTAGTATCCTGGTATCAGTTCAGTACAATTTAAACGATTTTTGAAGGAGAAGAAAACAAGAATGGTTCTTACGGCAGTAGATTGTGCATTTTCTAATGAATTGAATCAAAGAACGAACCAAACGTTAGTAAACAGAAAAAGGTATAAAATTTTTGAAAACAAAAATAAACCGTGGCCTAAAGTGGCCAAAAAATGTATAAAGGACTACTATAACACAATTGATAGTTTAACAGGAATTACTCTTAACTATTTGTTAACAGGATTTAACAAATTATTTCTACCCTAAGAAGTCAATGATGAGAATTTGTCAAATTTAGAAGAAAACAGAAAATTTTCACTAAAAAGATCACAAGAAATTTACAGTCAAAATAAAAAAGTATTATGATGAAAATGTAAGACAAATCGATTTTTAAGTAAGAGATTTAGTTTATGTACATGAAACTAATAAATTAAGTAGAGACAAAAAAGATTTAGTTAGAATTGGTCCATTTAAGATCACAGAGAAAATTTCTGATCTCGTGTATGTAATAGACAGTTTTTCTTTTTTTTTTGTTTTTTTCTTTTTGTTTTTTTTTTTTTTTTTGTTTGATGGAACGGGGAGGAAAAAATCTTCATAGGATAAAAAAAAAGAAGAAAAATAACGGAGAATTTTGGAAGCCGACTCGCTCTCGAAGAGATAGCTCGAATCTTGGCTTGCGCTGGAATAGAGTTAGAGAAGCTTAAATTTGGTGTTATTGTTTGTGTGTGTGTAAATGTGTGACTCTGCTGAATATTGTGTATTTGAAAGCGTACTTGTAATAAGTGTAAGTGTTGTATAGGATTAAGGTCGTAAAGGAAACGGTGGATAGAAGGGTGCTCCTGAAGAGAGTGTACAGATTAAAGTCACGTTTGTTTCAGCGAGATCATGGAGATAGAGATGATGCATCCGATGAAAGCAGGGGGTAGAAGATCTAGAGTGTATTAAGGGTCCTCGAGGTTCTGTGCTAGAGCGCATGGACGATGTATAAGGTTGAAGCGCCCGGGTTGGAGGTTCGCGAGTGCGGCGATGGTGGGGTTTGGGTGGTCCCTAATGGAGACGCGGATTTTAGACGGAAGGACGAAGGCTGGTTGTATTGGAGGGACGATGTTGAACTCTTTGATAATATGGGTATTCCTGATGTACCACGGAATACCCAGAACCGACCTCAGTATCTTCATGAAAGGGCCCTATATGCCCTGTAGTCGGTTCCCCTTTGCAGCGTCCCACGTTAATATCGAGTAGGTGATAATGTTCTTGATAATGGCGTGAAAGATGTGCAGCTTGGTCTTCTGGGAGACTGCTTTATTGTTGAAGAAGGGCTTTAGTTGTACGAAGGCTCTGTATGCCTTGCCGCAGGTGCAGTTGATGTGACGAACGCACGTAAGTCAACGGTCTAGCGTGACGCCGAGGTATTTGGCAGAGTAGCTCCAGTCGATTTTTACTCCATTTACCTTTATCTTCTGCAGTTTCTTCCTTTGATTTTTCCAGGAGACGAGCATGGTTATAGGCTTTGCCTCATTTACGACCAGTTTCCAAAGACTATAATAGTTATGTAGAGTGACAATATGCTCGTTGAGAAGGGTGGTGCACCTAGAGTGTTTCTTTGACGTGCAGATGACGTCATCTGTATAGACGTACGTGTTGATGTTTTCGCACTAGGGCAGGTCGAGGCAAAATATGTTGAAAAAGCTGGGTGAGAGTTTGAAGCCTTTGGGGACTCCGAAGATTATTGTTCGAGGGTTGGAGAGAGAGTCGCCTACTTTAACGCAAATGAATCTGTCCGAGAGGTAAGATTTGACGGTACCGATGAGGTAGTACGGAAAACCTAACTATATAAGCTTGTACAGAAGGCCGTCGTACCAAACTCTGTCAAAGGCCTGCTGTACGTCTAGAAAAGCTATTGCGGTGAAGTTTTTGTGGATGAGGCTATCGGAGAGGTCTTCGGTGACTCTCAAAAGCTGATGTACAGCCGAATGTCTGGCTCTAAAGCCGTACTGCACGTCTGGAAGGATTTCATTTTCCATGGCGTGCTTGTTTAGGTGGGTAAGAATGTCGCTTTCGGTAATTTTACTGGGCAAGGAGAGTAAACTAATGGATCTATGACTCGAGGGGTTTTTTAAGGGGGTTTCCCGGCTTCGGCAGGCAGATGACCGTAGCCGCCTTCCACACAATTGGGAAATAACGAAGGTGCATCACTTTTTGAGAGAGAATTGTCAGGACGCTATTGGAGATACCGTCACTGCTAGGGGCTTTTCGAGTTTTTTTGGGAGTAGATGATACCTCTGATTTTAAAGGGTGTGCAGTATTCGAAATCTAGATTGTCAAGGACCTGCGGTTGATTCTTGCGTATTCCTGCGCTTGTTTTTTAGCGCTCCGGTTGGGTAAGCATTGATTTTGCAGCGAATCTGCAAAGATCTCTGCTCCGAATCTAGCAAGTAGAGTTTGATCCCTTGTTGAAGGGGGGGGGAAGGAAGGCCGTTTGTTATAAAGTTTTTTGACAACCTTTCAATCAGTTTTTGGGTGGGACTCTGCCTCGGCTATTAATTTGTTAAATTCCTTGTTTCAGAACTCAAAGACTTGGGATTTGACTTCCTTTAGAAGGGAGTAAGGGGAAACTTTTAGTTTAGGGGTTCTCCATTTTTGCCAGAGTTTCTGGACTTTTTCCTTCTTCTTGATGAGACGCAAGAGGTCGCGGGGGATTTTAAGTGTGTGTTGGGAAGCTGTTGTTGTTGTGGTGGCATCTTGTGTGCACCTGTTGAGTTGATCTGTGAATTCGTCAACTGCTATGTCAAGATCCGCTTGAAACCTGATGGGACGATGTTTAAATGGGCAGGATTCTAGGTTATACGCGAGGTAGAACCATTTTCTGCGGCTGGTGGTAATGGGTACGGTGAGAAGGGATCTAGGGATCTTAAAGTAGACTGGGTTATGGTTGCAAGGGAGGTCAGGAGAGGTTCTTGGTTCCGTAAGGATGGTCAAGTTTTTCGTTAGGAATATGTCTAGAATGTCGGGGTCCTGGTCTGGGGAGCTTGGATAGTGAGTTGGTTTGCTCGGAACCTCAATATGGATGTTGAGGTTACGCAAGTGTTTGAGAAGAGAGCGTCCTTTGGGATTCTCGTGTTTGCACCCCCATGATTTGTGCTTGGCGTTCAAGTCGCTAGCCACGATCGTAGGGATGTTGGAGTCAAACAGCGAGTTTATGCATTGGAGGGTAGGATCAACCGTGGGAGGGAAATAGAGGCAGATGATTCTAATGGAAGAGGATGTAGTGGTATATACTTCGACTCCAATTGCTTCGCAGTTGGCAGCGTCCGTACTGATGACTCAATGGCGGATGCCCTTGCGGACAAGAATAGCCACTCTACCATGTGATTGGTCACGTCTGTCTCTTCTGCGGACTGTGTAATTGTGTATGTAAAGTGACTTTGTGTTGTCTAGGTGTGTCTCGGTTATGCATGCAACGTCTATGTTTCTGGTCTGAAGTATGTGTACAAGTTCAGTCGTTTTGTGTGTAATGCTGGTCGCGTTCCAGTTGAGTAGTGTGAAGTCTTTATCTATCGTGCTACTGTTCTGTTTCCCTCTAGTCCGGACACCCTTTGGTCGAGGCGTGTTAGCAGAGTCATTATGGAGTGGAGGATGGTCTTGATTGTGGGGGGTGTGTTGAGCAGAGGAGTTTGGGGTTGTGCTCTGGTCTGCTGTTGAGAGGATGCTGCGTTTGCGTATGAAGTTCCCGGGCGGGTGGTGGACGAGCCATGGGCTGTTGAACGGCGGGTGGGATTTACAAAAAGAGGAGGAGGGGCCGTTCCTTTTTTGGGAGCATCTGTTTCTTTCTGGGGGATTTTTGGGCATCCGCGGTAAAAGGCGTGGTGCTTGCCGTTGCAGTTCGTGCAGGGAGGCGGGGCTTGGTTTGTGTTTTTTTTTTTGGGCAGGTTGTGGTAGCGTAGTTTAAGCTGCAGAAACTACAGGCAAAGGCGGCGCGGTAGTAGGCTGCCATGTGATTAAACTTTTGGCAACGGCGGCATTAGGGGATATCACTCGATTTGCGCTTCTGTTCCACTCTAACAGAAGTACCCCCGAGTGACCTGAGGGTATATATGTAGTTGGATTTGGCATTCGACGCATCCAGGTACACGGTAACCAGGGACCAGGTCCTTTCACCCTTGGTCATGTGATAGACCTGATGGGCAGATGGTACTTTTTCCTGGATTATCTCCAGGATTTCTGCTTCCGTATAACCGATGTTGACTCCATGGATGACGACTATCATTCCACGATCCTCGTGAAGCTGATGGGTGGTGAACTCAACCTTTTTCTCGTCAAGGTCGTGAACGATTTGTCGAAAGCTATCAACGTTCTCGGGGTACAGGCGTGTGCCTTCAGAGGTAGTAATGGTGCGGTGGCCAAGGATGTTTTCCACTATGAGGGCTTTGTTAATCTTGGGCCATAATTTTTAGTCCAAGATGGTGATCAGTGGAGATGCCTTTTTTTTGGGGGGCACTGTTAGTTTCCTCCAAGTCATTTTGAGCTTGGTCCTCAAGATAACCGTCGAAAGCGTTTTTCCCTGCCTGGGAAGATCTGAGTGGTTAAACTTGGGTTAGGGATGTTTCTATCTCTATGTCGGAGAAAGTGGTTGTGGAATCGTCCGCATTGAGATTGCGCGTGTGCCGTTTTTTCGGGGGTGGCTTCAGATTTGGGAAATTGGCTGAGGTATTGTTTACCTTATTTGGCAGCAGGAGAAATTTCTGGGCTTCCAGAGAGGAAGAATTAAGGAGATTTAAAGGGTCGCGATTTAGAGGTGACGGTACTACAAGACCCAGGCCTTTTGGTAGCGGGGCTTTCGCTGTGCGGGGTGACTTTGCAGAGAGTGCTGCAATGGTCGCGTTTTTCTCCTCGTAGGAGAGTTCCAAAGAATTTATCAGCTGGATGGAATTTTCCTGCTGAACTGAGTACTCACTTGTTTTTTTTCCAGGTACTCGATCCGTTGTTTTTGGCTCTCGAGTTCTTTGGTGATTTCGGGTGGTACTGTTGTGGCCCGAGAGAGCGGACGGCGCTGCGTCAGTTGACGCGGGGATCTCGGCTACTAAGCTCAAGGGATTGCTGGTCCTCTGGCCGGCTATGTATCAAGGTTGACATTGAGGGTAGCTGTGCACTTATGTCAGTTGCACTAGCACTTGCGCAATCACTTGCACTATTAAGCGCGAGCATCTCGGAAGATGAGTCCGATTCTTCCAACAGCGCGTCGAAAGAGTTAGTCACACTGATATTAAATTGTGGATTATCCACAGTGTTCATGGTTTGGCTGTGCCCTAGTGAAGGGCTAGCCAATTGGGTCACCCTTGAGGGTGGCATGTACGCAGATGTAAGATTTAGCGGAAACACAGTCATGCGGCGTGGCTAAGTCGCAGTTACGAGGAGAGAAATAGAGGTAGCCCTAAAAAGGGCCATTTAGAGAGAACTCAAATCTGAGTAAGAGCGATGCGTAACAGGCGTGCGCAGAAAGTGTGCATGCGGTACGAGCACTCGAGCGAGACTCTCTAATAGACAGTAGGTTTAAGAAAAATAAATCAAATATTTTTCATGCTAGTAAGCTCGTTTATTATTTTAACGGAGTATATCCTAGGTATTAAAAAGAGGGGATGTAAGCTTGTGTGAGTTATCAAGCTTGGCTTGTCGTCAGTTTACTTTAATGTAAGTCAGTTTACATTCAGTACAAAATAAGTCTCCAATTTGTGAGCTCCGTTGTTGTGAGACATTATACAGAGGTTGCTATCGGCAATTATATTGATTCAGTTAGTTCAAATATTGTTAATATTGTAACTTTTATTATAAGCTTTAGCTAATTTGTACATATTGTAAATATTACAGTTGTTTTACTGCATTTCATGACTGTTAAATAAGTAACCCTCATCTTCTCCCAATTTTATCATCTTACATTGGGTCCTACGTATTTATAACGAGTTTGTCGTTGACTCAGTTAGTTAGCTTGCTAGTCACTAAAACATCGCAGCTCAAGGGGTCGTGGGTTCCTGGTCCAAGCACTCAGTTTTTTTCTGATAGTTCTTATCAGATATCAAATTTTTAAGACCAATTGCAATATAAGGCTTTAATTTGAAGATGCAGAAGAAAATAAGAAGCATATAAAAGAAAAATAAAAGAATCGTAATGAGTTCTCCTTATGTGGTCATGCATGACCAAAGAGATAAGATGTAAGATTAAGTGAATGCATAAAAAAAAATGTTAATGATAAGCGAAGAATAAGAGAAAAAAACGTTAAAATGATATTACACTACGATGTATATCTTTTATAATAGACTATCTGTATGTTCAATTAATAAGGAAAAGGAAAGTGCTTATACCCGCAGTTAGTTAGTACACTATTATATAAATATATATTGTGACAGTAAGATATCGTTAAGCCATTATTGGTAAACTAGGGCAGGTAGGGAAAGAGGAAAAAAAGGAAAAGCAAAGAGGGCAGATTAGCTTGGGCTTGCGAGCGCTCGTAAACCGAGAATTGTTTTAGGTGAGAAGCATTTTTCTTGATTGTGACTTTTAGTGGCTTTGGATTTTTTGTTCGGCGTGATGACCCGTGTATTCTGGGTGATATTCGGTGACTACTACGAAAGCAAATATCAGGGTTGGTGAACCGTCACGGGAGATACCCAGGCACCAAGCGCTACCAAGGTCAAAGAGGTGAAGATCAACTCCAGAGCGATCATCAGTCTTTGTCAGTAGGGACACCTGATGACTTAATTTCGTCGCCCTTCAATAACTCCTCGACGACCAGGGATATCAGTGGTTTCTTATAGTGCATGTAAGTACACTGAGAAAGATTTGGCGCCGTCAGGGTACCACCAGTAGTACAGTGCTTGTTCGGAAGCTTAGTGCGTCAGTAATACCAGTTGAGACGAGAGCTGCACAAGACTTATATATACGATGCACCTAACCTATGGTACATACGTCGAACCACACTATAGATAACGCTACTATACTTGGACTCGTACGTACGCTGTTCCGACTAGGATACCTGCTATCCCAGTAGTCAGAGACAGCAGACTAATTGTGATTTGGTAGAGCTATTTTAGAGGGAGGGACTACTGCAGCACCTAATCTTTCTCAGTGTACCTGTCAATAGATTGTCTTGTTGTAAATGGTAGCAGCCCTCAAGTAGCCAGCGTAGGTCTGCCTGGTTCCCAAATTTATGCTGCGAGCTCGTCGAGCATTTACCCTCGATGGGTGTGTACACACAAATACACACACACACACACAGAGACAGACACACACACGGTTCCGCATACACCTGTGAGTGATTATTGTATTTTAAATATTACCTTTGTAGTGTATGTGAGATACGTAAGCAATAACACATTGTAACGGTCGTTTTTGTAATTTCCGTCGATACCAAAATGAGTCAGTCACAGTCAGTCGCACACTAGCTCCCGAGCCGCAAGCACTCCGTCTCGAGCCCAAAGCTCTATGTATTCTTTAAGGATAATAAACTCTACGTAATACGTTCATTAAACAATGTATTGTGCATTATTATTTGACACCAAGACATTACAATTGGCGACGAGGATGATTAAAGTATTCATGTGTGCATTAGTGTTGAAAGTGTCTCAAGATACATCAATATGATTATATTACTAGTACACGATATCTATGAGTAATAAAAGCGTCACAGGTTCGATACAAAACCTCAGTAAACAAGATATTCTCGAAGAGTTGGGAAATAGAGGTATCAATGTTCAAAAAAATGAAAAATATCACGATCTTCGTCAAAAGCTCAGAGAAGCTATAAAATCAGAAGCAGAAAAAGAAGATGAAATAGAAGATGATAACAAAGAGAATAAAATCGAAAAAGATAAGCCTAACGATATAAATTCTAGGAACAGTGAGTCCAGTGAGAGCACAATGTCTAGTGAAGGCAAAAAATTAAGCTTCTCTCTTGGGAAAGATAACTGGGAAACTTTCACGGAGCAGCTTGAACTTTATATCATAGAAAAGGATATAAAAGATGAAAAGAAAAAGTTATCTACTCTTATGACGCGAGTTAATCAGGAGACATTTAGCTTTATTAGGCAGCTGGTAGCACCAGCTAAAATCATTGAAAAAAAGTTTGAAGATATAACGAAACTTATGCAAGAGCACTTTTATCCAAAGCCATCGATTTTCATGTAACGCTGCATTTTTCACCAGGCAAGGCAAAAACCAAACAAGTCGATTGTAGATTGTGCTGCAAAATTAAAAAAGTTGTCATTGAAATGTAATTTTTCTGATCTTCAAATGGCTTTACATGATCAACTGGTATGTGGCATCTGCGACAAAGACATACGAGTCAAACTTTTTGAAGAGTCAAGCTTAAACTACGATAAGGCATTGAAATTGGCAATTACACACGAGGCAGCAGTTAAAAACGCTCAAGAATCTCATAATACGCTTAAAAATATTCAGCAAAAAGAAAACGTGTTCGTTTTAAAAGGAGACTCTCGACAAAATAAGGGGCAACGTGGTTATCAAGGAAATTATGGACATCAAAGAAGCCAACAAAGAGAAAGCGCCTCACAATAATCGTCAACAGGATCAATAACAAAACACCGAGTGTTATCGTTGCAAGAGACCAAATCATACGAGTCATGAATGCCGTTACAAAGACTACGAATGTAACTATTGCCATAAGAAAGGCCATTTAGAAAGAGCATGCAGATTGAAAAATGTGTAATCTGAGAAGAGTAAGGAGGAAGTGAAAAGAATGTCAACAACAGAGAAAGACTCCAGTGAAGCAACGGTTAGTACATCGCATCGAAACATTGTGCAGATTTTAAATTGACTGTTAATCCTCATATCATTATTGATAAATACCCACTCCACATGATTGACGATATTTTTTCAAAGCTACAAGGTGGTATCTCTTTGAACTGGACTTAGCGCATGCATACATGCAGTTTTCAGTAGACGAGAGCTGCAAGGATATGTTGACTATTGTAACACATAAGGGGTTGTTCAAGTACACTAAAGTACCAGAGGGCATTTCACCCGCGCCTGCTGATGTGCAGCGAAAGATGGACGAGTGTTTGCATGGTATTGATGGTGTTATAGCGTACTTAGACAACATCTATGTGACAGGGTGTACCGATGTCGAATACAAAGCGAACTTAAAAAAAGTTTGTACACGATTGCAAGAATGTGGATTACGCCTTAATTTTGGTAAATGTAAACTAATGCAAGAACAAATTGAAGTATTAGGGTTCGTTATAAATAAAGACGGGCTACACAAAGCGTTATTAAAGGTCAACGCAATGATAAATGCGCCCACACCTACTAATGCGAAAGAGTTGGCATCATTTTTAGGGCTAGTTAATTTTTATGCTAGATTTTTAAGCAACAGGTCAACTAATTTAAAACGCCTTTATGATCTATTAAGTAGCGAAAAATTTGAATGGAACAACCATTGTCAAAAATCTTTTGAATGGGTTAAGAACGAACTCATTTTGCCCCGCGTATTGGCTAATTTTGACCCTAACGAGGACGTTGTACAGGCTTGTGATGCTTCAGACTACGGATTGTCTGCTATTTTGTCCCACCGCTACAAGGATGGATCGGAAAGACCCATAGCTTACGCGTCTAAAAAAATTCCCAACAATGAGTTTAAAAGAGCCATAATAGATAAGGAGGCTACGGCTATAGTTTTTAGGCTTAAGCGATTTTTTCAATTTGTATTTGGTAGAGAGATAACGTTAAGAACTGATAACAAGCCACTGCAACTAATCCTCGGGCCAAGAAAAGGGATCCTGGTTACAGCGGATAACAGGCTTCAACGATATGCGTACTATTTATCGAGATTCAGATATAAGATCGAGCATATTAAACTGGAAGCAAACGCTAACTGCGATGCACTTTCGAGACTCCCGGTAAATTACAATACGCAGATACCGGATACTAACTTTTCAAACGTATATTATTTCGAGGAAGGAACTTTTGCATTTGACAGTAAAATGCTATAGTATGAGAGCAAACAAGATTGCGTTATTAGCAGTGTTATAAAGTATGTTGTAACTGATTGGCCGAGTTTTAATGAGTTATCTTACGAGGAAAAGCTGTATTTCAAGAAACGATTTGAATTAACCGTTGATAAAGGATGTTTATTTTGGGGACTCCGTGCGTGTATTCCTGAAAATATGCAACCTATTATTTTGAGAGAACTACATGCATCCCACCTTGGGATTGTAAAAATCAAAATGCTCGCGAGGTCCTACGTGTGGTGGCCAGGGCTGGATTCTATGATTGAAAACTTGGTAAACAATTGCAAAGTATGTTTATTTACACGAAAAAAGCCCGCAAACACACCATTAACTACGTGGCCCTGGCCAAACAGGGTATGGAATCGCATCCATTGTAATTTTGTGGGTCCATTATTTGGAAATATGTATTTAATTGTATTGGATGCTCACAGTACATGGCCCAAAATTTTTAACTTTAAAAATAATACGAAAACGTATAGAGTAATTAAGCAATTTAAAATATTATTCACGCGGTTTGGACTTTCACTTCATTGTGTAATGGACGGTGGTCCGCAGTTTCAAAGCAGCAAATTCAAAAATTTTTTAAAGAAAAATAACGTCAAACACAGCCTCTCCCCCCCTTATCGCCCTGATACAAACGGCGCAGCAGAAAACTTTGTTGAAACTTTCAAATATAAGGTGTCTAAAATTGTCAACGGAGGAAAATCGCTAGAAACAGCAATAAATATATTTTTATTCGACTATCGAAGTATAGCACACTGTACTACGGGCTCAAGTCCCTTACAGTTAATGTACAAGCGCGAACTCAGGACGCGATTTAATTCCCTCAAGCCGGATGTCTCTCAAATCGTTGAGACACACCAGAGAGCGCAGATATTAGCTAGGAAAGGGAGTCAAAAAGTGAGCGTTAGTAGTGGCAATGAGGTATTGATAGATAACTTTAGGGCAAATGGCAAAAAACGTTTAAAAAGCGAAGTGTCAAAGCAAGTTTCACCATCAACATATTTGGTAAGAACGGATGATAATGCCTTACAAAAGCGACTTATAGATCAAATTATTAAATGTAACAATAAACCTATACGCAGATCCCCTCGTCTGAACACAAATCTAAAAAAAGAGGAAGAGATGTAGTGTATGTGAGATACGTAAGCAATAACACATTGTAATGGTCGTTTTTGTAATTTGCGTCGATACCGATATGAATCAGTCACAGTCAGTCACACACTAGCTCCCAAGCCGCAAACACTTCATCTCGAGCCCAAAGCTCCATGTATTCTTTAAGTATAATAAACTCTACGTAATACGTTCTTTAAACGATATAATGTGTATTTTTATTTGACACCAAGACATTACAACCTTGAATACGGTACTTCATTTTAAAACACTACTCACGAGTGTTTATTTTGAGTAAGTCCCACGTTCCCCTGTCCCGTGTTAAAGTCGTCACAAGAAGCGACGACACCTGTAGCCGTGATACTTGGCTCTAGCAGTGTCTTGACAGACGAGACCCACGTACAAATATTACAGGGAGTGTCGCTGAGGGTGTCTGGGTAACACAGGCCCGGTCAAGGTTGAGTATGCCGCCTCGTAATTCCATATCGTGCTGACACCCCGTAACAATATATAACAAATGATATGGAAAGAAATGAATAAACAGTAAATAAGTACGTTAATTAAGAAAAGTTTAGACCATGCTATAAGAGGAGTAAAAGGTATTCTTATGTTAGGGATAACTTATAGTTTAGTGGATACCATGCTTGACTGATATTCATAAGGTCATAAGTTTGAACCTGGTGACAAATGTTCTTGAATAGTTAGTTTACTTCTATGCATAACGCACCTATAGAAGTAAAACTTTAAAAAATCAAGAAATCAGTAAGTAATAATTTAATTTTCATTCAAATTTTGAAGGTACTGGTTCTCAACTAGGTCAGGGATAGCCTAAGAGTGTTTGGTTAAAAATGCAACAGTGTAGTACCTTTATGTATTTTTACCTACAATGCAGTTTAATAGTAACAACACCAATTAACATCACTTTTTTTTATTTTAAATAACAATTAACTCATTATTACACAACCTGATGTATTTGTAAGGATTGATATTTTTTCCAATAAATAATTAATGAACATTTTGAAACACATACGTAAAATTATAAAAAACAACTAGGTACACTAAAATGTTGTAATATTCTATCTATTTATTTTTAATAGTGTTAATATGAATAATTTAATTTTTTTAACGATACTTCTATTTTTCAGCCAACATTACTCACCCACAAATACTTTAGAAATCACTTAGAAGATAGCATTACCATGGGATATCCTTTACTTATTCAAGATGTTGGTGAAGAGTTAGATCCAGTTTTGGACAACGTATTAGAAAAAAATTTAATTAAAATAGGATCATCATGGAAAGTATGTCTAAATTAAGTTATTTAATTATAACTATCTACTTTTACAATAGTAAAAAATTTTGAGTGCATCACTAAGAACTTTTGTGCAGTAAATCGGCATGGTAAAGTATTAAATGTTACGTAAAGATGATTTAGCGTAGAGTGCTTATAAAGCTATGATCAGAATGATTAAAGTACTTGCTTAGCATAAATGCGTGGGCTTCTTTATGCTTAACCCATGCATCTTTGATCTCCAAAATTTTTTGTATTCTAGGTTAAGTTTGTGAATTATAGAATTAAAAACGTTTACTACTAGTGCCTTATTGCTACACTATAATATGTTACATTGACTTAACCCAAAGGGATCTCTAAGCACTGCACTTGAGGACGTTCATTACAGTCAGAGGGGAAATGTAAAGAGTACAGTGAGGGGGGATGAGCATGCAGCATCTCCAGCAACTATTTGAATGCATTTTTATACCTATATACGGGTGCCTGATACTGTTTTTTTTATTTAATTGCAAAAAATAAC
This sequence comes from Copidosoma floridanum, assembly GCF_036245765.1. Lineage (NCBI taxonomy): Eukaryota > Metazoa > Arthropoda > Insecta > Hymenoptera > Encyrtidae > Copidosoma > Copidosoma floridanum. Next base: position 8,209,393 of record NW_028321890.1, on the reverse strand, counting down.
TTGTCAATCTCTCTGAAAATTGAATATAATACCAGTTTTATGAAATTGGACAAATTCTACCAACCATTTTCTCATAAACTCAATTTTTATGTGGCTCTTCCACAAGGTTACGTGTTAAATTAAAGTTTTTTTAACCTTCAATTTCTAAAAAATGATGTCGTAAAACGGTCTTAAATTTTCTATGTGACTTTCTAACATCATTACAAGTATCCTGTTAAAATTTTAGCATGATCATACAGAAAATGCTATGTGTCATGAACGTCCTTGATAGTCTTCTCTGAGTTTATGTAGAGCTAAGTAAGCTTATAATTTTTCACAACGCATAGTTCCAAATGATTGTGTAGGTAAAACTTGGCGACAAAGAAGTTGACTTTCATCATGACTTCAGATTATATATAACAACAAAACTGCCCAATCCTTCCTATCCTCCGGAGGTTTTTGCTCGAACATCAATCATTGACTTTACAGTTACTATGAAAGGCTTAGAAGATCAGCTACTGGGAAGAGTGATTTTAACAGAGAAAAAGGAACTGGAAACCGAAAGAACGCAGTTAATCAGTGATGTTACAGCAAATAAAAGAAGAATAAAGAACTTAGAAGCTAATTTGTTGCATAAACTGACAACAGTACAGGTAATTTGAATTTAACTTAATTTGTAGTTATGTGTAGTTTCTTGTATTAAATAGTAATTAATTTTTTTGGTAACATTGAGAACGATTTTTAAAACTTAACTTTAGGGCATGAAAAAACTTTAATTACATTCAACAGTAAATAAGGGATTTATTCAATTGCTTTAGAATGATTTCTTCTGCTTCAAAATTTTAAATAAAAAACAGGACACATTACAAGTTTTTTAAGTAATGTTTTACTTTTACTGTGTAGTGTGGCAAAAGATGCATGTTCAAAGTATGACAAAATATTATACATTACAGAATAAATATTGTCAAAGTTATGTAGTAGTGTATAAATTTGATTTTCTAAGCTACGAGTGTAAAGGACGCAACATTATCGAAGAAAATTATTCAACTCTACCAAAAATATCTACAATATTTTTATATCTAAACAAGTACTCTAAATCTTTTTAATTTATAACATGCAGTAGCTCATCTCCACGCCACGTACCGCCAGCACTACCGAATATTTACTACAGCCACTGTAAGCATATACGTATAGCTTGACTTGGCATAGAACGTACCTATATGTCTCTCCCCGCTCCTGGCACTTTACGTTATTAGACAAATTGCACTGGCTTTAAAAGTGGGTCAAAACTAATGTATAAAAGAACTTCAATTGAATTCCTATACTCCATTTTATCACATGATGATTAAGCAAGTTCTAGTCTTAAATTTTGTTCCATAAACGTTTCATATAATTTAGAATTTATAATATCGTATTTGTTGGCTAGTGTTTTAATATAGTTTATACAATCAAGTATTACTTTTCATTTTTATCGTCATAGTTGATAGAAATACCTAATTAAGTACTTATTCTACCTTAATCTTCCATTGAAGACATTGTATTCAATAATATTTTAACAAAATTAAACTTTTTTTTATTTTGACAGAAAACTTACAAGTCATTCACAAAAAAATAAAATATACATTATCATATTTGTCAGCAAATATATATAAACAACAATAATTTTCGCTTTTATAAATTGTAAGCTTTTCAAATATCGTATTTTAAAGTATCAAAAAATTTTTACGCAGCTCTTGGGCTTTCTCTTAATCCATACAACATTTTAACTCATTGAAGTATCTTATTAAAGCCATCATGGTAGCCTTCTGGCTCTTATACATACACTTTAGATTTTACCTTTTGATTCAAAAACGCTGTTACAACATTTATCTGTTTAATAAACTAACTACTTAAGTAACAATAAGAAAGTAAAATTGTTAGGGCTTGCATTTCAAAAACTGGTGAATAAATATCATCAATTAAATTATATTGTTGATAACCTCTAATAGTAAATCTAACCTAAAAAATTTCATAAGCCTTTTTAGTATAATCTCATTTCAAATCTAAAGCCATTTCATCATTTGGTTATTCTTACAAAACTTCGACTTTAATTTTCGTTTAAACAGTACAATCTTTATTAAATTTTTTATTCACTTTTCAGACTGATGACTATACATTGCGTCATTATGAAAAACAGGTGTCTGAGCATTTGTATAATTTACACAAATAATAAAACTTCATACAAAATTTCTGTCTCTCTATGAGGCTTTTTTTTTCTAGTTGACCGTTTTAAATTTAAAATTTTTATTTTCATCGTTTACGTTTGGACTTAAATCACCGTTTCGGTTTTTAACTTTGTTTTTTACTAAGACTTTTTTTTTATATGTCATCTTTTAACTGGAAACCAATACAATTGGTGCCATCTCTGATGATATCAATGTGTCTGGCTATTACTATCTTATTGTACATCAGGATCTTATAACCAACGTTTTCATAACCTAATAAAGTTCTTAAATCTGCTTTTTTGTTGCATTTTAAGTTTTTTTTTTTCTGGTATTCTCACAAAAACTCAACTTTCATAAGTTTATAAATTTTCAATACCTAGCTCTTTTCCAAAAAAAATTTTAAACAGTGTTTTATTCTTCTTAACAGCATTAGTAATAACTTTATTTTTAAATGTTTAACGCAATTAAATTTTCATTTTGATCAAAAATCTTAGAAATATTTTCCGCCGATCAGCTACTTTCACATTTATAATCTTTTTTAATTTCTCAGATTCATAAAATTATTGATTATTATTTATAACACGATCTGAACAACCGCTATCAAGTAATCATTCAACCCTATTAAGAAAGCTGTTTACTTTATCACGCAACTTATTAGGTCTTGCCTCGAATCCCACATTAAAACTTCTTTCATTACCATATTAGTTTTGATGCCCTTAATTATGTTGCTTCCAACCGCCTCCTTAATCATGTTAACTTGAACCTCTACCAGCTGTGCGACCTTGGCCTCGGGCCACCGCGATGTTACCACTGCTGTCGTTATTGTGGTTTACACCCACCTCGTTGCTGCTGCGCACCACCTTGCTCCCATTAATTTTTGGTTTCACACGTTCTTGTAAATAATGCCTTGATGTGTGCATATTTTTCATACTTGATACATGCTTCATCTCTTTTTCTTTTTGTTTTAAATGCACTGGAACTATTTTTTCTTTAATCTTCCTGTATTTTTAATTCAGAGATTTTTATTTTACTTTCTATACGTATTTAACTATTTGATCAGGTTTTCTTAATACATTTATAAAGTCACCAATGTAACCTTATGAACTTGGAAGCATTTTCATTACGTAGCTCGATTATTCTTCTTCAGTCACATTTGCCCCAGTTCATTTTAAATCATAAGTGAATATTTCAAGCTTAATAAAAAATACACTTCAATCTTCAAAGTCGCTAAACTTTAACTTTTCCAACTTGTTTTTCAAACAAATTGGTAGTGCAGTGAAATCCTTTACATATATACATTTTATGAAATCTCTTTATTATTTCGTATGCCGTTGCTTTATCCTTCCCGAATTGTAACTGATAATTCGAAATTCTACTATATATTTCATTGATTGCCTTTTAGCCCTTTTAGATCTACTCTTCTGCTTTAACTGCTCTAGTCATGGCTCTCGTTGCTACTACGACACATTTCTTTAACTTTAAAACCATCGTGATTCTCCTTTTTCAACACTCAAAATCTTCTTCTTTAAACACTGGAATTCTCACTTTATGCTCCATTTTGGCTTCTTTTTCTTTATTTAATTTTTCTTGACTATAAGAATCTTTCTCGCTATTTTTACGAGACTTTTTCTTAAATTTATTATTAGTCTTATACATGGAAATCAGAAAAGAGTAGTACCAACCACAGACTTGTCTACCAAGTTAAATATATTCACTGAGAAATAGTGGATCAACAGATGTGTACTCATTAATTTATTACCATGTTTATTTAACACTAATAACTTTGATGAGATTGAAGAATAAAATACACTCTCGTTGTACTAAGAGACCCAACAAGAGCGTGCGTTTGTGGCAACAGCCATATTTTATCTGCTCTAACTGTATCACTGTAAAGAGTACGTATACATATTTTCATGCACACATACTGTTTAAGCCGTACAATAGATGTCTCAAGTTAAATAAGTAACCTAAAATTACTTATATTCTTAATAGACATTTAAAACTTCTGACTGGTTGACAGTTTTTTCTTCATGATTTCTTGAGGGTCAGTGCATGAGCACACGATCAATAAGAGCTAATTAAAGAAAAAGAATGAAAACTTCAAAAATGTTGAGTAATTGTGAAAGCAACATTTTGTTGGTCTTAACGCAAAATTTGATAAGTTCAGTCTATATCAAATGACAATCGTCCCAGACTGTAGGTTGGCGTTAAGACCAAAGAAACATTGCTGGAACAAACATATGAAAATTTTTGAGTTTTAACTTGCCCTTATCAATAAGCTATTTCTGATCGTTTGCTTATACATTGACTTTCAAGATACCATGGAAACAACTGATAGCAGAACGATGTGTTCAACAACCAACATCAGTTTCTATTTAGTTTTTGGCTGTTATCTACACTTTTATTGCTTGTAGAGTAATTTTATGACTGCTTATGTTTATGCTTTCAAGTTTTCTATAAAATATTAATTTCTTTAAATTCATTATTTACTGATATATCACACTTATAGTAATAAAGGGCAAAAAATTTTTTCATGTTAAATACTTTTGATCGGCATAGAAAAAAAAAATTATGGTAATTCCAAAGTAACCGTAAAAAAATGTAAATGTAACGTTGCATAAAAAGAAACTATTAATAAAATTATCCACAAATTATTAGTATATTTTTTAATCAATTTCTTAAATTTATACTTTAAAGTGTCAAAACAAATTTAATTGTTTGCTTACAAGAATAATTGTGCTATTGTGTAGACACGGTCATAATTCGTAATTTTTTTTTTCTAATCTAGTAGGACATGGGCCAACACCAAAAAAAAGTTGTAACTGTACTAGAACCTAATATATACTCAAATCACTGATTCATTTTGTCAATTCAGTCTCAATAATGCATTGTTCTTTCTCTTTTTTTTTAATGATCCTATGAGTTATCGTGGTTAATTTTGCACATAAAACTTGCAACTTTTTTACTATATTAATTTAATATTTTATCCTATATATAATGACTCTACACAGCCAACATCTACAAAGAAGCAAATAAAACTTCGTACCAACCAGAGATCTGTTGACTCTGTTAGGCGTTTTGATTTTTTTTTTTTTTTTTTTTGTTTGGAGTGAAATTTTTTTATGGCATGTTCTGTTCGATAGTGTACAGAAAAAATTTGAGATATTAGTGCGAATTCAGTGCTTTCCTATGAAATCACGCCAAAAAAAAAGACTAATTACATATCCAATGCATAGGGTTAAATCTTGGTGAAAGAAAGGGCAAAAGTTCTTTAAAAGATAGCAAGCCAGTAACAGTAAAGTGGGGAGAAAAGTGACCTTCGTAAACTGTAACAATAAATGTACAACGTTGTACATTGTAGCATAATATTAGTCACAAAATTCAAAATCACTCAAAAGTAAAAAAAAATAATTTTAAAAAATAATTCAAGTAAGGTATTAAAAAGTCGTAATAAGGCTAAATCAACGCAACTGTGGTAGTAAGATAATTTTTAAGTCATTATTTAAAAAATAGTTGTCAATGTTATGTTACTCCAGACAAACACAAATTTTTTCCATATTTTAATTAGCTTGGACCTTGCAGAGTTATAATTAGTTCCTAAAATGGTAATTCATCATTATGATGACAAAACGTATGATTTGTTTTACAATAAATTAATGTTATGTTGTGTAATTAAATGCTTTAATAAAACATTTACAAGAATATATCTATGTATACATATATATTTCAAAAATCAATTTCATCGCTCAACAATCGGCAGTATCTTGCAAGCCAGCAGACAGCTGACGTAGGACAGTCAAAAACGAACTTCTATTTACATTGTCGACAAATGTTGTGGTACTGAAACCGAATCATTCGATTTATTTTTTTTATCATAAAATTAATAAGTTTCCTGTGTTCATTTAAAAGCTAGTCACCAACATAGTTCATGCTTATGAGGGTTAAAATGAGTTAACCTATAATATCAAACAAGTAAAAACACTTATTTTGACAGCCAACATCCTCTTCCAGAATAGGTCCTGGTTTCATAGTAGGATGAACAAACATTGTTAAACCAACAATTTCAGATGTTATTCGCAACACATCATTCAAAGGATCAATTTCAAGCAATTTCAGGTGCTGATTACCTGATGTAGTGTTCAAGAACAATTGCAGCTTATAAATTCGTCTTAATCAATTAAGAGCTAGGTAGATAAGAAACATCCAGAAAATTATGACATTTTTGTTATCTACAACACTGTATTCAAGTGTGTTTAAGTATAATAAGCTTTGAATTTTTTTTCTTCTTTTTTGGACAAACAGCAATAATCAGTAAACTGTTTAGTTTCGTGTACTTGCTTTAAAGATGAAAAGAAATTAAATCTGAATATTTAACATTAGGTTAAAAGGTACGCATTCAACTAAACAGACTAGACAATTCTTTAAGCCTTCTATAATAATAGTATCATTATTTTTAATTAATGACTGATTAATCATTGTCATTATTACTTCAAACGTTTTTTTTATTCCTTTACGTAGGCTTTGAATGACATTCGGGACATCTAGTTTAAACTACAAGTCTGGATTAGGTTTGTTTCAAGGATCAGTTTCATCGCAGTCACGTGGACTGCTAAGTATCTTGAAATAAAAGATGTCACCAGTCAAAGAATAACCATAATTTGTATACTCATCCTACTGAATCACAAATGAATAAAAAAAAAATAATATTACCTATAAATTTGTGCCACTTTTTTCTCCATAATCCTGCGTTAAAGTATTTTTCAGTGTCATACACTTAATTTTTTTTTTTTTTTTTTAAGAAAAGTGCAATGAAATAAAAGCTATTCTATTCCTTGTACTATTTTTTATACTTATTGGAAAGTAAAACTGAGAATTAGTTATAAGAATCACAGATATTATAAGTAGGCTCGCAGTAATCGACCAATTAATCTTTGCCATAACGACTGAAAAGGCTTATAGAGCTTGATATATGTACTGGCTTCAAATATGGTCCAAGATTTCTAGTCTCAACTGAAAGTAAGAACTAGGTTTATGTGGAGGATCAATTTCATCAGCGTCATATATTATACTAAGTACCTGGAGATGCAAAATGTTATCTGTCGAAGAATAATCAAAACTTTTAGAATCATTCTCATTTAAATATAGTATTATTTTTCATAGCTGTCAAAAAAACTATCTCTGTCATGACAATATAAAATGCTTATGTTTTTTCTTCACGCTGGCTTTGAATGTCTGGATTTAGTTTTTTCGGGGAATAAATTCTGTCGGACTGTCAGGGCCTGCTAAATATTCGGAGATGCAAGGTGTCAGCAAATAATGATGCTTCTGGATTTGATTTAGTAAATCAAGAGTTAAATGCTAAGTATAATAGATTCCTTAAATTTTTACATTTCTTTTACAGTTGTGCATGAAGTTTTATTTCAGTGGGATGTAATTAAAATTAACTTTTTTTAAAATTAAAAGTGTAACAAATAATAAGCTATTGACTTCACAGCACTAGCTTTCATATACAACAGCAATGAAGTCACAAAATTCTATATAAAATTTAAAATTATCGTAAGTGCAATAAGGTACGCTAGATAAGTTTTTGGGCTGTTTGTAAATGTACTATTATTCTTAATTATTGATTGATAATCTCTGATGTTAGTACTATTAGAGGTCAGTAAACTTTATCAAAGCGACAAAGAAAGATTGCTTAGCACCTAAAGATGCAAGTGACAATTGTTCTTATAATATTCTGGATACTGTTATCGTATTTTCTACAATAAGAGAATAAGGAACTTTTTAAATAAGATTATACCACTACCTTTAAACGGAATAAATGAAGTTACATTTCTCATAAAGTTCATCGGTTTTGAAACCATGAGGATGGTGAGTATGATTTTAAAATGTAATTCCAAAAACAGTAACGACATGTGACTGTGTTTTTTAAGTAATATTACTGTGAATATTATATTTAAGATTGTAGTCATTATTTGAGATGCAGTTTAAATACTAACAATTCTTTCTGTTCCTAGTTCACGTCATACATATGTATTGTCCAATTCTTTCTGAATCTTCACCACTTTTACCGTAACAACGTTCGTAAGCAAAACGCTTGCACGTAAGGCGCACGACAACACTCCTGAAACAATACATATACACCCCTGTCATGCCCTCAACATTTTCTAACAATACTTTTTGTACTTATTTACGTAATTATCAGGGTTATAGTCAAAACTCAGATAAATACTACGCCTTAGACCAACAATGTCATACGCAACAAATATTTTACAATTGAACGATTCTTTTGGTAAGGGTCAAGGTATATTATATCCGTGGTGTTGAAAACCAATATCACTTGCACCAGTTAAAAAAAAAAATTGTCTGAATTTTTAATCGAATTCTATTGTTGTTATCTCTTTATATGGGTCCTGACAAGCCGTTGTTTATTGGCCTCATGTACTATGTACAGCCACCAATGTGCGTTTGACAGAAAGGGTTAAAAAAAACTTTTTTCCTAAGATCCAATATCTCCTTGTGTCTTTAATATGTTGACTGGATGTACGATCAAAAATGAAGAAATCAATTCTGATGAGTACAATACAAACATTATTTGTGACACCACGAGCCAGAAGGTACGACATCACATTCACATCAGTTAGTTATTCCATTAGTTTTCATACTGTGCTGCAACGCTTCGTATTCTCGTCCAAAGACTCGCTTCTAGTTTTTATGGCTTACATAATGTGCAGATGTTGAATACCTTCTAATGGTATAGAAATCTACAGCATTTTTGAATTACCACATGTGAGCCATTAATCCAATAGAATATATATCTACAGGTACTTCCTTAACATTCTGTTTCTTACACGTTTTCTCTGACGTTATTCTGCAGCAATTGCAGCGATTCCGTTGGGAGTAACTGCTTTGGGAATCCTGTAAAAAAAATAAATATTTTTTGTTGTACGCGTTTCCTAACACTTAACTCGTTATATCATTATGCTATTGTCAAAAACTACAAATGCGCAATTATATTTTTGATTTAAACTATACATTAACTGATGCAAGACTACGTTTAATAGTAATACCATGAGATTGTAATGGTAAGGTACTAGCATCATTTTTATTTACCCTTAATCAATAACAAAACCTCTTTTTCCTTATTAACTGACAAAAAACCTTTTTTTTTTTATACCTAAAAAAGCATACATGTACTTATCGATCTCTAATTTTGTTTTACGTATCAAGTTAATGGTAAAAATATTTTAATACTCCTTACTCAGAACAAGCCAATCTAAGCATGAGTGATTTATTTTCCAGTTTTTGTGCTTTTTTTATCTTGGAACGTTTATTGCACCTTAAGTAGGATACATTTTTTTCTTACTTCATGCGCATTCAACTGAGGCAAACACAACGAGTCGCCAAGGCCTGGGCATCGCCCTGATGACATGCTTTACCAGGTACAAAAACAATCATTCCGCTCTATTTATAAATGTTACAAATTGTTGTCAAAAAAAAAAATTTTCGATTGATTGTACACGAAATTGTTACATACGTAGACCATGTCACCAAGATAAGCACCAGACTTCAAGGACTTGTAAAGTAGGGCCCCAGGGAATCCTTATGGTTTCCCTGACTGCATATTCACTAGGTACAAAGAAAACTTTTTTTACTAAGGGTGCAGTAAACGACCATACATAAAGAAAAAGGCACTAAGTAGGAAAGAGTGCATTAGTTACCATGGGAAAAAATATAATGATCGTGGCTAAATCGCGTACAGTTCGTTTATGTCGTTGTCTGAGTTGCGAAATACGTTTTTTTTGGGATTGCCGTAAAGTTTTGCTTTGTACCTTTGAGTTCTGATTCCCTTGGAGATTGACGACGCACAAAGATTAGACTTCTCAAAGCTCTTACGAGTACTATTTCCATCTTCAGTTTTAATAAAAAATTTATCGACAACCTCCCAGAATTTAGAGTTAGAAAAATCTTGTCAGAACGTGTGTTAGTTGCACCTAAAATTCGAAAATATTGTCATTTTTGAATGTGTACTATTGAAAAATGTATTTTATCTTACCTCTGCATAGGAATACTTTGATTCTTGTTAAATGTTTGGCTAATTACTTCGAAAGATAGTAGGTGATTTTTTTTCGTATGCTTTCTGAAGGTTATTATCATAATAGTCTATTGTTGGGAACAATTTAACATCAAAACTGTTGGTTTGGCTATCATCAACAATGTGTAGTTTTTCTTCAACCGAATAGTCTTCTAGTCATTTGACTACCTTATATATAAGCTGATACATTCTGTTTCTACATTGGTGTGCATAAAATGAAAAATGTATAAAATATTTCTGTAGTAGCAAGTAAAAAAAAGCAATATTCAAGGATATACGAAACAATATTTTGTATCCCGTAACTCTTATTTAACAGAATTTTACCGCATTTTTTTTGATTAATGACTGTCCTATTAGCACATGCAGAATAAAAACCAGAGGATACTATTCTGAAAAACTTTAACTTTGCTTCCTTTGAAAAAAATTATTTAGGCCTTATTGACAAAAGTATAAAGACGATAAAATCAGAGAAATAAAAAAAAAATTATTGAGTAACTGACAATTGAAAAGAGATATGATCTGGCTGATTTCTACTTCATGACACTAATTACAAGACAACAATGTATGTTTTTTTTTTTTATTACTATTACAATGTGAATTACACTGACTGTAGTACAAAGTTTTACAATATAATTTATAGCAATATTTATTTTTGTAGGACTGTCTCGTAATCAATTAATTTTTATGTATATACACATCTAAATGAAATTGTATTGGACTAAATAAAGATGACACTTTCGTTAGAAAAACCACCGGAATTGGAATTGGGAATCGGAATTAAGGAAATTATGTGTAGCAATCTCTTGATACTTCAAATTATTGTTACAATGTACAAGGATAGGTGAAGGGTGGTATTAATGTCAGTGACCCCACATTCGCAGTTTCTAAAACTTGCCACCTCATATTAATTTATATAGGTTATTGTTTATAGCTCTTGCACTGTACATATTTATAACTCTATTAAGTTTACTGTTTTTATGTGCTCATTAAGATACGGTTGTTAATTACTGCTTATTTATTAAAGATAGTGAATATTTGTGTTTCAGTAACTAAGTTTTAATTAGGTTAAATTTTTTACTGACACATTACATGCAAGATACCGTAATTCTATGAGAGCGTGAATTGCTGTGCTATTACGTATTTCCAACAACATTTTAGCCTATACTATAACGTAACCGTACGACATATAACTTTAAACTTGACTTACCATAAGGACTATTGTAATAAACTCTTGTACAGAACAGGGTAGATTTCTTCAGATATCCGTCTAATGTAAGATTTATGCGGTAGCCAAAAAAAAGAAAAACCGATTATATTCACCACTTTCTTCCTCCGTGTATCTCTCTCTCTCTCCCACTTTCTTTGCTTAGAAAATTTCGTGGAAGGTGTGACAAAACAATATGAAATAATTTGATTTCACGCAACAATAGCGAGTGAAGAAATGCTGCAGGAAAGTCAGATGTTTGCATTGTTTGCAACAAGGTTATTTCCTTATTGTAGGAGTAGGGATATCACTTTTTTCTCTAGTAATCGCATGAATAGAGGAACGCGTTTTTTAAGTGTTTTATCTTTCATGGGCAGCACAAAAAATTTGTGGTCATCTCATCGATGAAGTAGTTTAGTAACGACGTCATGCATTGCGGACATTAAGATGATTCTTAAAAAACCAGTATTTCTCATTATGTTTGCATGCAAGATAATTTTAAAATATTTGTATTTAATTGTAACCGCAATAATATAACATGGTTCAAGGCTTTTTTTACTCATATGCATAAATACGTTTTAATGAAGACCTACATACTTTATGTAGTCTTTTAGGTTAACGCTTACACTTTATTCTGACATAGTTCTGAATTCTAAAATCTCAGTTATAACGAAAATTCTAATAAAATAGTATTGATTTTTAACAACAAGTAGTACAGGTATATAAGCTGTAAAGAGATCGACACGTTGACGTAACAATTTACTTTGAACAAAGTAAAGAAGGTTCGTTTTCTTGAGCAACCCTCACAAAAACAAAGTTTTACTATTTCCACTGTACCATAATATACATACATTTGAAAATAGTGTAAAATTTTATACTTTTAAAATCTTCAAACTTTTATTGTTAGTGGCTGTTTGTATTTTTTTAAAGTGCCCTATAAAAACACTTGATGCTTTGTACCTTACATTTTTTATGCAATTAATATTATTAAATGAATAAAATGAAAAATTTTAAAATACTATTACATCAAACACAAACTAAAACAATTTTTTCTTCACCATTGTCATATTTGAAGGAAGAAGGTGCCACATTAAATTTTTCAAAAATACATATGAAAAAATCTTATAAAATAAGGATTTGGATTAGGAAGATATATAAAACGCCTATAACAAAAAAATACAATTAATAGTCAGGGTACTACAGTAATTAAAAGTGAAAGTGATTTCCACTTTAACTATTTAGATCTCGACAATTCGACAATTAAAAAAAAAAATATTTAAAATGACATCCTACAGTGTTATAACACAAAATCCAGAACATTAGTTTTCAGTGTAATGTAACTTTTTATTATTTTTTTGAGGGGGTGGAGAGAAAGCCGTTAAATATTTTGAAAAGTAGCGCTTGCAGAAAAAAATGTTAAATGCTAAACTTGTTCAAGTGATAATCTTGCAAAAGTGTAAGGATTATTTAAAGAATAGAAGAAAGTTTCAGTTGTTTAAATTCGCAGTAAAGACAAAAAAAATAAAATACATTTAAAAAATAGTAGGAAAAGTTCATAAAACAGAACAAAACTCCACGATGTTAAAGTATTTATTTATGCTTAACAAAGTTTTTCAAAGTCCAAAGACGAAAACGCATACTTTTTTACCATTTTTACCGCAATATAAGAAACAAAATGTTTACAATTTTTTTGCGGTAATGAAACACATTTTTTTCAAATTTATCAAAAAAATATCTACAATTTAAATAGTAATACACTGATTAATCACTATTTAACAGAAAGTCACAGAGTGTTAGTTAAGAAAAAATAGACTTCATACTATTTGCATCAAAATTTTGGTTATAATTTTTTCGCGTTAATTGAACGCATCTACTTGTTTCTTGTATAAAAAAATTTATAATTTAAGCGCTTTCAGACACATCAATAAATAGTTAGTGATAGGTTATAGTGTATTAACAACGAAAAAGCGTACATGTTTCACGAAAAAATGTACATTCTATCACTTTAATAGTAAATATTAGAAATTTAGAGTAGTCAGTCTAATCAATTATTGTTTGGTAAGAAATTATAGAGTGATTATGGCAAAAAATGGTATTTTTTAGATAATTTTGACGCTTGCTTATTAACAAATTGGTGTTAACGATTATTCTGCTGTTATTAAACGCATCTAGTCTTATTTATTTGTGTAAAAGATACACACTGATTAGTATTAAGCCTGTCAATTATTACTTGGAAAGAAGATCAAAAAAACTAAGCGCGAAAAAACGTACTTTGTTGTCATTTTTGACGCTTTTTATGGAAAATTCCAACGGTCTCTAAGGAATATCAGTCAATGAGCACAGTGACAAAAAAATTGACAGTCACGGCCCTTTATTCCAGCTATAATAATTTACGGTCATTTGCCACTTACTTGCCTCTTTAATAATTAATATTTCATTCAAGAATAACACAAGCCCTAATCACCTGTTAACCCGTGACGCTTCCTCACCACTTTATTATTAAATGAAAAAGTAATTAATAAATTTAGCACCAATCACTGGGTAATTCAGTGCACTTTTTGGCCAGGCTATAAGTCTATAAAAAATTAATTACTCCTGTGCACCATTCACTAGATAACCTAAAGCGCTTACTAATGATTTCATCAACCACAAGGCATTAAATAGTAACAAAACCACAAATTACCAGAACAGCTGGGGCACTTTCTCACAACTTAATTAATGGATGAAAAAACAATACATAACCTGAAAACCAATTACCAGGTGACTAAGGGCACTTACTGGCCACTTTATTAATTACAAAGCATTAAGTTATAATATAAAACAGTTACTACTTAGCCCGTAGCACTTACTAGCTACTTAGTGATTACAAATGATTAAATAATAAGACAACCACTAATTACTACATAACCTGGGGCACTCACTGGCCACTTCATTAATTAATAAAAAACGAATACATAATCTAAGGTATAACTACCAGGTTACTCAGGGCACTTACTGGCCACTTAATTATATAAAAAGCGTTAAATAATAAAAAGTACCGATCACCATTTAGCCCATGGCACTTGCTGGCTACTTTATTATTTTTAAATCATAAAATAATAACACAAGCACCAATCACCAGGTTACCTGGGGCACTTACTGGCCACTTAACAAATGAAAAAAAAACAATAAATGATCTAAGCACCAATCACTTTTTTTAACTAGCTACTCTCTCAAGTAATTAAAACCCCAGGGCACTTACTGGCCTTTTTATTAAATAATAAGCCAATAAATAATTATAAGCGTCAATCACTATATTACCTGAGGTGCATACTGGAGATGTAAAAATAAACAAAAAACAATTAATTACTTTAGCAGTACAATAACTTAAGCAGTAATTACCTGGTAACATAAGGCTCCTACTGGATACTTAAATAATTATTAAACAACATGGGGCGCTTACTGGCTACATTATTAATCAATGTCACACTTAATAATAACACAAACGCCAACGATCAGGTAACCTGGATCACTTACGGGCCACATAATTAATTAAGAAATATTTTGGGTGCACTTTCTGACCACGTTATTATTATATAAAGCATCAAACAAAGCCTTGAGCGAGAAAAGCCCCATATCGCGCAGCACTCACTCGATACTTACTTAATTATTAAAGCGTTAATTAATAACACGACCACCTGTCATCAGGTAATCTGGAGCACTTTTTTGTCGTTTATAACTCAACAAACTTATAAAGTACTCAGTAACTGCCCCATTTTATCGGGTGATTGGCACTTAGGTTATAAAATGTCATTTTTATTATTTATGCAGTGGCCAGTAAGTGTCCCAGATGATTTGGTGATTGGAGATAGTATTGTTATCTAACAATTTATAGTTTAATGAAGTGGCTAGACAGTGCCCCTCGTTACCTGATGATTGTCACTTATTATTATTTAATGCTAGTAGGTAAACCATGGCAGTTCTGGCACCCCCCCAGCTCCCCCCCTGAGGTAGTGGTGAGGGGAGAGGCTCTAGCTATAGCTGTGGGTGGAGAAGAGGTGGTGGAGGAGAGGCGGTGGTGGGGGCTGATCGAGCGGTAGAGGAAAGGCGGTGGTGGGGGCTGATCGGGCAGTAGAGGAGAGGCGGTGGTGGGGACTGATCGGACGGTGGGAGGAGGGGCACGGGCGGTGGGTAGTGCGGACTACTCGGATGGTAACGTCAGGGAAAGGGGGTCTCTTCCGGATGCTGTGATGTCGGATGGTATTGACAGCTCCCTTCCTTTCCGACCGCGAATCAAGCTCCGACGTCATCAGGATGGGTCCGAAAGGTGTAGGTGTGACAAGCCCAACGTACAGCGCGAGAGAAAGATGATCAAGTATGAACGTGTATTTCTTATCAGTGGATATAGCGGATCGCGTATCCCGTTCAGCTGCGACCAACGTTGGCTTACTCAACGCAGTACCTTGCCAAGTAATGGAGCTATTATTTCTTATCTATACGGATGTGTAAGCCGTGGCCGATAACTCTTTGCTTCTTATTTAGGCCTATAATGTACCAGCATCATATTTTTTTATCAAGAGCGGGTGTATCGAGTGATGCGTGTTGCCAGAGAACATGTATACCATTTCATAACCGAAAGCGTATCCCAACATTGCTTGGCTTACTCCTCTTCACCGCAGTACCTTGCCAACGAATAGAGTCAGTTAATACGATAAAGTAATTTTAATCGGCGCAGTAATAAGGAGGCGTAAATGAAAAAAATTGACATAGATTCATGAAGAACTAATTTATTGCATAAGTATTGTGTATCAGGTGTACATTGATTAAAATATCGTTTTGTCGTTGCTGCTCTTTTAAAATCCATTTTTTTAAAGCTATAGCATTCTTCACAGCACAATGAGCTGAATTAAATTGGTGATTCATGCATTCGATATCATCCATACTAATTTTTTTTTAAGCTGGACATTGCTTAATATCACAAATGTACCTATAAAAATAATTATATTATGCAAATATTTAGTAAAGCGTATAATCATACTATGAGTAATGTACCCATTAAATAGCACACGGCGCAACCATTCAATTTTTTCAAGACCTTTTACGTAAATAACATCATTTTCTTTAATAATGGATCGAAAGGTTGTAGCTAGATCCTCGTAGGGAACTTCTCCTGAGCTCCAACGAAGACCGTGGTAATTAAACTCCAACCATCGATTTTCACATTTGTTCTTAGGTAAGAGCTGTGGCCAAGAATATGGGGGCTTAAAGACAAAAACTGACGGTGTAGCATTTTCTTGTAGAGGTATAATAGCGACCTCTTTAAAAATAAATTCGTTATGCATGGTTTTAAAGCCTTGAACATCAACCACGTACTTCGTCATCTTAACGTTGTGACGATTATTAGTTTACTAACCCCTCTATCGATGTGTCATCTTTTTATATACAACTGCTAGTCACCGCTAGTTATCACTCGTATCGCTTTCGCAGAGGTAAATCAGTATAAAAGAAAAGTTCACGCTGCTTGTCATTCATTTGAGTACGTTAACTCGAGCTGTTAGTATAATAGAGCAACTCCGCGAAAATTTTGCTAACGCCAACGCCGTGGAGCGTTACGTGATTTTCTGTGAAATAGCGCGAATAGAATATCAACGCTTGCTGCATAGTGATAATATGACCGAGATACGAGATTTTATTGATAATAGTGAAATAGTGCTTAAAAGTATTTCTGACTATAAGCTGTCTGTAAAATTGTCATCGCCAGTGGAAAATAAGTTGTTGAATATTGAGTGTCTTTTATCAACGTTTTTAGCAGCATTTTATAAAATTCTAGAAGTGCAAGGGTCAGGGCTCAATGAAAAATTAGACAATCAAGATGATTATAATTCTGTGACATGGAAAGATCTTAATAGTGCTTTTAAAAATCGCATAAGAACGGCTGTTATAACAAATAGTAGGCATTTAGATATAATACAATTTCTTAAGTCTGCGGAAAAAATATTCATTTTAAAAGTGCGAGAAATTCTCGACGAGCAAAATGCTTTAAAAATTAATACAGTATTAGCAGCAGAGTTTTTGACAGTAAAAAATGATATAGAGACTGTTGAAGTTAAATATTTTAATACTAAATCTGATTCCATTTTTGATACGACAGACCTACATGAATGGTTTAAAACGAATGTCCAGAAACCTATTTCTACAGATATAGAAGAGTTTCAGGAGCGTGATTCTGGATGGACTTTACGCTCAATTTTAAATTTAGTAGTAAATGTAAATAAGTACAATGCAATGAGTGGTAGTTCTTACATAGAACTTCCTACTACTTTCGAGAAAAAAAAGTTTGCGTGAATGTACAGAAAGCAGATTAGCAATGCTTCAAATGGGCCATTTTGTCAGCTTTACATCCAGTGAATAAAAATGCACAACGAGTGTCAAATTATACTCAATACGAAAATAGTTATAGTTTCGAGGGGATCACCTTTCCAGTGCAGCCTCAGCAAGTTACAAAATTTGAAAAACAGAATAATGTGTCTATTAACGTGTATTTTTTGGAGAAAAGTAAAAATAGTTATAAAACTTTACCCCTTCACTTGACAGCAGAAAAAAAGGATGAACATATTAATTTGCTGCTTATACAAAATTATTATATTGACACGTATAGTGAGGGAAAATCAAAGAAACAAAAAAATATTGACGGAGAACGTGATGATTTCGTTAATGCTGAGGCAATGGATGAAGATGAGGTAGAAGAAGATAGAGAAGGTTTTTTTAATGATGAGGCAATGGACGAAGATGAGGTAGAAGAAAATAGAGAAGAACGTTTAGAAGGAATCCAAGATGGTGATAATAGTGCTGATAATGATATAAAATACCACTACGTATATATTAAAGACTTATCTAGGTTGGTTAGAAGTTCTTTAACAAAACATCAACATAAAATATATATTTGCGACCGCTGTCTTCATTACTTTACAACTGATGAAATGTTAAAAACACATACGGTGGAGTGCGTTAAAGTGAATAAGTGTAAAATAAGCTTGCCGAGGTATGATAATGAAATTTTAAAATTTGAAAATCACATAAATAAAAATCGTGTACCATTTATAGTATACGCAGACTTTGAGTGTTTATTAAAACCTGTGCATAATAGTGAGCGAGCAATACAACACCATGAAGCATTAAGTGTTAGATATTATGTAAAGTGCAGTTTTGATAACGCGAAATCACGATACATTTTCTACAGAAAAAAAACTGAAAGCAGTGAGAATCCAGCTACCTGGTTTATGAAAGAAATGCAAGATCTCGCCTTAGATTTACATAGAATGTACAACAATCCAGTGCCAATGAGATCATTAACTAAAGAAGAGGACTTTGATTTTTTCAATGCTGATATATGTCACATATGTGAGAAGTCTATTAAAAATGATGAAAAAGTTTACGATTATTGCCATTTTACTGGAGAGAAAGAATTATATTTATGAGTTTGTAATTGAGAAAATTTTTTTCCTTTAAACTAAAATTCGCTTTTTTTTACTCAGATATCGAGGCCCAGCTCACAATGTATGTAATCTCAAGTATCAGGACTCGCGAGCAGTACCAATAGTTTTCCATAATCTCAGCAATTGTGATGCCCACTTATTTATACAAGAACTTGTAACTTGCTTTCCCGGAAGAGTACAAGTTATCCCTCAAACTAAAGAAAAATACATTTCTTTTACGAAGTACGTTAAAGGGACAAGCATAAACTTACGCTTCATTGACTCGTATAGATTTTTGCCGTCGTCGCTTGATAAGTTGGGATCTTACTTAGAGTAGTATGATACTCTAGAAAAGGTTTTTAGTCAAGATAATATATACTCTTTTAAGCAAATCAATATGCTGAAGAGGAAGGGTGTATTTCCATACGATTATGTAGCATCATTCGAAAAACTTGAAGAAATCGGGCTCCCATCTAAAGATGATTTTTACAGTAAATTATATAATGCACATATAAGTAGTGAAGATTATATACATGCTGAAACAGTATGGAAAACTTTTGATATTATAACTCTTGGACAGTATTCAGATCTTTACCTCAAAACTGATGTACTTCTGTTAACAGAAGTATTTGAAAACTTTAGAAATAATTGCCTCAAGGTTTATAAATTAGATCCTGCTCACTATTTCACTACTCCAGGCTTTACTTGGGATGCCATGTTAAAAAAAACGAAAGTAAGTATTATGTATAAGAATATAATGTCAATTGTGCTTTAGTTATCAATTGAGAATTTTTTTCAGATTTCACTCGAACTCATTACTGATATAGATATGTTTATGTTCATTGAAAAAGGCATACGAGGTGGAATAAGTCAGTGCTGTAACATATATGCAGAAGCTAATAATCACTATACGGAAAATTATAAAAAAGATGAAACTGAAAGATATATAGCATATTTTGACGTAAATAATTTGTATGGTTGGGCAATGACTAAAAGACTTCCTTATGGTAGATTTCAGTGGGTCGAAAATGTTGAGCAACAGCCTCATGAATCTTATAATATTGGAAATAAAAATGCTTACGGATATATTTTAGAAGTGGATATATTTTTACCTAATCAAGTATCTGAGTATCTTGTGAGTAACGAACTATCATTTCATAGTTTGTTGGAATCTATTGATAGAAAGAAGCTGTCAGTTCGCTACAATGGTGGTAGTGTTGAATTTTTGAACCAATAAATGTTTAATTATACAAATACAAGAAAAAGAAAGTTATTTTTGTGAAACTAGTTTAACGTGAGAAAAAAAAATGATACAATCTATCACATGTTTAGAGTTTTTATTTGTCTCAATGAATCTTATGTAAGATAAAACATTACCATGTATTGTAAAAAAATTTCATTTGCACACATAATTGATAACATTAAAAGACCACAACAAGTTTTATACAAATTTTTTCACAACTTCTGAATTTTAATAATTTTTAAAGTACATATCACTTTTATTCTTTGTTATTATCAATCCAACTGTTATGGGTATTGTCAAAGCCCAATCACTTGACGAATATTTGATTTCCTCGTCGACGAAGAATTTTTTCAACAAGATAAGTATCAGGATACTTGGTTTTCTGCAGTTCCTGCTCGTAGAAGCCTCCAGAAATTGGCTGATTTTGGTAATCTTTCAAATGGTAAGTTGGTGGATTGGTTAGAGCTACTCGTGTTATAGTGAATACCTCAGTCGACCAGTTAGGTGTGTATCCTTTTTCAAATACTTGCTTAGCATTACTTATTCGCACTTTGTCTCCCACTTTAAATTTCGGTAGTTTTCTCATCCCGATTGTTCTTGATGAAATTTTTTTCAAAATTTCATTTTCAGCAGCAGCTGACACATCCTTTGGTTTCATAGATATTGTCCGATGTTTCCGATTATTATAGGCCGTCAGTAACTTAGGTAAGTTGTTAATCCACTTATATCTGCCACGCAAGCTGAAATTTTTCCACATATCATGCTTTAGTGTACGATTGAATCGCTTAGATATAGATGCTTTAAGGTTACTATAAGTCGAGTACAAGTTAATTTTGTTCTTTTGCATGAGACTTTGGAAATTCACATTGTAAAACTCTTTGCCATGATCTGTTTGCAAATAAGTTGAAACTGTTCCCTCTGTTAATATCGATTTCATAGCTGCAGTCACATCTTTACCAGTTTTATTCTTTTCGGGCACAGCCCATGCATATTTGAAGAATACATCTATAACTGTAAGCAAATACCTATAACCTTTATTTTCATGAGCATAAGGTATCATCTCCACAAGATCAGCTTGCCATGTTTCATCCAAGCCTCGAATATCAAACTTTCGGCGAAGGTAGTTGTGTCTCGCAGGTTTATGAAGCTCTTCCACTACTGCTTCCATCTCTCTTAACTGTCTTCTGGAGTTATACTAGATATATGTGCTACAATCTCCTTCAGTGTATTTATTTCACGCTGCAAATTTAGTATTGTTTCTGAGAATACATCACTTAAATTGCTCAATAGTAGATTTATTTTCTCTTGTTCATCCAAAATGAAACTTTTTTCTTTCTGTGAAGTAGTGAGATTTACAGCATCTTAAGGTTGAATAGCTGGTGCAACATTGCACAACCTTTTATTTTCCAAGTCAAATTGACCATCTGTCGTGAGATTATATCCGATTCCTCGAGGACCTCGACTACCACCTTTCGACTTAACTGATCCACGTCCGAACACGTCGATGCTCATTTTTACACTGAAGTAGAATTGATAACGATTCTCAATATATGATATTAGCTTCACGAAGCTCCTCAACGATTGAATTTATTTCATTAGTGTGACTTGGATTACCGGCTGATTTTTCTGCCACTAGTTATCTTAGCCAATTGACCAGCTCGTTAGGATCGTCCCAGTAAACGTAGTCCATTTGCATGTTCAGCCTAGCAATTTTAAATGAAGGTATGGACCCGCCTTTCTCCTTAATTTGAGTGAGATTAAATAATGGGGCAATAACATTATTGAATTTATTACTATTGTGAGGACGAATCGTCTCATTTTTATCAAATTTTCTTGTATGCGCACTTGACGTTTCCAAGATTTGTTTGTATTTAACTAAATTATCTGGTGTCATGTGCTTTTCATCAGAATGCTTTTTTATAAGTAACTACATTAATCCATCAGTCATTGGATATCTTAGATTCTTTATTTGAATTTGATTATTTTTGAAATATATAGGCAAATTACCAAGTATATGTTGTCCGTTTTTTTCCTTTCTTATCCCATAAATTCGATCCAGTTCTGACTCTTTTCTATCAAGTATTTGTAAGTATGGATTCATAGGTTCATTTTTATCGATGTCATGCGCTAAATCATCATCGTCACTTTTTTCAGCAACGGTATCATAGTGTTTGATAGTATCATTCGACGAAAAAGTATCTTCTTCATCATCACTGTTACTATTAGCTAATTGAAACATTGATGCATCGGTATTATTAATTTTTGACTTAAAAGGATTGAAGCGTTTTTTAAGTAAAGATTCAGAGCTAAGTGGCACGTTTTTGACTTTCTTTGTGTCATCGATAATTTTAAGAAGTGGATCAGTAATAGGCTTGAAAGTCTCTCCAATCTGCTTCTCAAAATTTTCTCTTCCTGACTTTAACAATCAATGCTTACGTCGAACAGCTTCTCTAGCTTTTTCAACTTGCCGAAGAACGTCTTTTTCCTCACGAAAAGTGTCCATGTTGATCGCTTGATGGTTAACAAGAGACTAATACGTACTTAATAAGCATGAGTAATATTTATAGCAAAAGAATCAAATCCTCTCCTATATCTACCATTATCAACATCTCTTTCCTTGTCTATTACGACAAATCCATGTTTTCCAACTCTCAAACAGTTTGCACATAATTTTTTGAATTCATGGTACGTCATATCAGTATTAACATGATCATTATAGATGTGCTTCAAATTCATGTCATCTTGTCGAAATATTACTAAAAGGTTTAAATTATCTCTGACTAAGTGCTTTGGAACTTGAGCATAGGATTGGCATAGATACAAGCAGTCAACGCTTTTGTGACGTCTCATGCAGAAAAAGGCTTTCACATTATCTTGTTTTTCACAGGCAATGTCGTCAAACATCATTATGGAGTTGGGTAGTGCCTTATCAGGAGATATGACTGATTTATGATCGCTATATGAAAAATACTTTACACCATCTATGGGCTCCAACAGTTGTTCTAGAAACTTATACTTTGGCTGATTCAGCGACTTTGAGTGTAGATAAACATTCTCAAATCTCAATCCGTTGGGGTGAATAATTAAAGCCAGCAAGCTGTTTGTTTTTCCACAGTTTAACGGACTACAAAGAACAGCTCTTATCGTATCGGGTAGCAAATCACCATGGCCTTGGATTTTCTTATCTTGCTTAACGATTTCGTCGAAATTCATGACAGGAAGTTTTATATTCTGGTCAATGAAGCTCATATTTACTGTATGCCGCCTCAACTGAGACTAAAACATGATACTGTAAATGGTTTGCCTATATATTTTGAAACTCATCTATCATCGAATTTCCTAATCTTGCTTATCAGTTTGTTGAAATTTATGACAGGAAGTTAAATATTATGTTCCTCGGAGCTCGTGGTTACTGCATGCTGAAATATGAAACTATAAATCGTGCTCTACATATATTTTCGAGCTTATTTATCATTAAGCACTTGGAAAGTAATTATTATTCATCATTGCAAAGGCTGTGGAATTATAAACACACTTATCAATAAACTGCCTGTAGAGCTGCACGTACCAGGATATCAATATTGTGAACCGGGCACTAAACTAGCCAAGAGATTAGCTCGCGGAGATCCGGGTGTCAATCCATTGGATCAGGCGTGCAAGCAACACGATACAGCCTATTCGCAGGATCGAAAAAATATTACAGCAAGAAACACCGCTGACAAAATTCTCGCTGAAAAGGCGTGGCAAAGATTCAAAGCCACAGACGCTAGTTTAGAGGAAAAAGCTGCTGCTTTTACTATTACCAGTGCCATAAAATTGAAATCCAAACTCGGCATGGGAGCATTCCCTAGTACGAATTCTAGTAAAGTGAGTAAGAACAAAATGAAGCCAAAGAAAACTACTTTGAAAAGCTTGATTCGAAGTGCTTCAAAGTCCATGATTCCTAATCGTAGTGCTCGAAAAGCTATAAGTTCTATATAAACTATAAGTTTTATACTTTTAAAAAAACTATAAGTTCGGCGTTAAAGGGAGCTCAGGATGCTGTAAAAAAAGCTGGTGGTAGGAAAAATATTGTAATACCTCGAGTATTGCCTATCCCGCAGAAAACTAGAGGATTTCAACCATACCTTATTCCTGCATTTGCTGGCCTAAGTCCTATAGGCACTATCACTAATGGTGTAACTGGAATTGTCAAGGCTATTAATGATGCTAAAGTTGCTTGAAAAGAGCAAGAGGAGAGTGAGAGGCATAATAAAGAAATGGAAGCACTCTTACTTAAAAAGGGGCTGTTTTTAAAACCATATAAAAACGGCTTAGGTCTACATTTAAGGCTTGAAAAAGGCTTGAAAGATAGAAAAAAAAAAAAAAATTTCAACGTAAAACTGCCTTACCGAGCTCTCACAGACTATGACCTCATCAAGTATGCAAAAATTTTGAAAATACCGCATTTCCGTGGAGTTTTCATGAGAAATGCTTTGCCAGCCTATGGCCCACGTTTTTCCGAATCAGCAATAGTCAATCTTGATGATAAGGATGGTCCTGGTACTCACTGGGTTGCCTATAGAAAGCGAGGCAATAACGTGACGTATTTCGTCAGTTTTGGTGACCTACAGCCACCGATTAATCTACTGCCATATCTTGGTGTTAGATGTGTCAAATATAATTATGAAAGGTTCCAAGATTTTGGTACATACAACTGCGGCCATCTTTGCTTATGCTTTCTTTGTAAAAAACTTAATTATCAGCCAATATAAATGTATCCCAATACGCAAGTAACATTAGTCATTGACAAACCGTCATGGAAGAATCATTGACATTAAGTTTATCAGGAACATCGTCTATTCTTGAAGCACAATATTTTCCACCTATCGAGTTGTCACCAGCACATAACTACGTTATTGGTCTAGTAGAACTCCTAACTTTTAATTCAATTCCAAATATCGACGAAGGTAATAATAAATTTTACGTAGGCGATCAAGTGGTTGTTTTTCCAACTGGCAGCTACGAAATTCAAGATATTGAGTCATTTCTGATCGACGTGTTACAACCCGACGATATAGCTATTAGCATCAAACCAAATAATAATACTCTTCGCAGTGTGATAACGTGTAGTCATACTATTGACTTCAGGTCAAAAGATTCTATAGGCCGTCTTTTAGGCTTTACTGAACGAATTCTTAGAGATACTAGTACTTACATCTCAGATTTACCTGTTGCTATTCTCAAGGTTAACACATTGAGAGTTGAGTGTAATATCACTAGTGGAGCCTATATAAACGGAGAAAAAGTTCATACCATCCACGAGTTCTTCCCTGCTGTACCACCGGGATACAAGATTGTCAAAGTTCCATCGCAAATCATTTATTTACCCGTTGCTGTTAAAATTATAAATCATCTTCAAGTACGCATTGTTGATCAGGAAGGTAACTTGATTAATTTTCGTGGAGAAGTTATAAATACAAGACTACACTTGAAACAATTCAACTAAAATGGGCATAGTGTGCAACAATACTAAAGTTTGACGAGGCTATGAAAAAAAATTAACGAGGGTGAGGACGAATAGTCATCCACGAGGCAACAAAATTGGACGAAGCTATAAGAATAAACCAAAATGGATGAGACAGATCAGTCGTCGACGAACGCTTAAAGCGTTAACACGTCACAACGTCCAGTTCTTAAAAAACCTAGGCCTAAAAGTAATAGCTCTTGGTGGCAAATAACTTGTGCTTTTTTTTGCTGCCTGCGAACGAGAAAAAGTTGTGATGGAAGAGATTCTTGGGATTTAGTCAGGTGTCGTGTTTGATGAGTCGGTTGCACACTACGAAAGTCATGCACATCGACCCCACATTGCATCAGCATTTAATAGCAGTGATGAAATTCGCATCTTAATTCAACATCAAGATTTTTGTCTTTTACCCTCTCAAAGTTCCCAACGTATTTCTGGACGTATAACAACTGGAGATGATAAATCTCTTGAGAAAACGAAACTAGTTAATAACGCCATCTGCCATCTGTTTGAAGAAATACGATATTAACTAAATGGTATTGAAATTGATAGGTGTAAGAATGTTGGATTGACAACTTTAATGAAAGGATGGATATCTTTCTCTCCCAGTCAGAGTTTAATGCTTGAAAATGCTGGTTGGATAGACATTGAAGAGAAAAAATCTATTATCAATGATCATTCTTATTTTGAAGTGTCAATACCTTTAAGTATGATATTTGGTTTCGCTGAAGACTATCGCAAAGTTGTGGTTAATGCAAAACATGAATTAATTCTCACAAGATCAAGAGATGATGTTAGTGCCGTTATACAAGTACCTGAAAATCAAATTTTCAAAAAGTATAAGCTTAAATTGACTCAGATAGAGTGGCTTGTGCCTTACATAACTGCATCAGACAGACGAAAAATTCGTTTGCTTGATGTTATTGCAAAAGACAAGCCTATTTTTATGAGTTTCCGCAATTGGGAGTTGTATGAGTATCCTCTTTTGCCAAAAACTTCTAGACATGTGTGGACTGTCGAAACTTCCAATCAGTTTGAAAAGCCTCGTTTTGTTATTTTGGGCTTTCAGAATAAGCGAAAAAATGATCCTGCTTTTAATGCCAGTCTCTTTGATCACTGTAATATCAGCAATCTAAAGCTTTTCTTAAACTCACAGTACTATCCTTATGGAAATCTTAATATTGATATTAATAAAAATCAGTTTTCAACATTATATGATATGTATAAGAATTTTCAAGCCGCCTATTACGGGAAAGAACCAGAACCTATGCTGAATAAAAAAGATTTTATCACACACATGCCTCTTATTGTAATTGACTGCTCTAAGCAGAATGAAGCTTTAAAAAGCGCGCCAGTGGACGTGCGCTTGGAGTTTGAAGCACGAGAGAATTTCCCGGAAAATGTATCTGCTTACTGTCTCATTCTACACGATCGCATCGTAGAGTACAATCCCATCAGTGGTGACGTGAGAAAACTTGTTTAAGCACGTATATAAAATTAAAAAAAAAAAAAAAAATACTAGCAGTGAAGTCAGTCTTTATCATGATAGAGTACATAGTGGACATGCAGGGCTTTAAGAAGCCTGGCAACGATTATGTGCTTAAAGAGTTGGCGATTCTTCCACTCCATGGAGATGATGAGCCTCAAGTATTTCTCTTCAAGCCACCATTTTCTTGGCGCAAACTAAATGATAAATACAAACGTAAAAATTTATGGCTTGAGCTATTCTATTATGGATTAGATTGGCAATCAGGTGTTATCGACTACACAGAAATTGGTAATGTTCTTCGGGAGAACCTCAAGGATGCTAAGAAGATTTTTGTGATTGGAGAAGTAAAGAAAAGGTGGCTCGAAAGGTTTAATTTTCAAGCTTATGATATAGTTGATTAT